>NW_026907982.1:32500-302500 GCF_033978785.1 Entelurus aequoreus
CAAAATACAAACTTTATAGGCGGTTGCTGCTTTCGACACCTTTAATGATTTTGCATGTGTTTTTTATTGGTAGAAAAGGCAAATCCCTTTCCTCCCGCTTGAGAATTCCTCTTCCAATTGTGGTGTTGTGCAGAGAAAGCCTTAATGAGAAGTGGAAGATAGACATTGTTTTTAGTCTGTTGTCTTTAAGGACACGACGTTAATCCTCTCAGTGTGGGAGGCGGCCTCATTAAAACACACCATGAGCGTCATGAGAGGAGCCCACACCGGCTCAACTGTGACCCATTTTGGGTGTGACCTCTGTTTAAGAAAGCAAGGTCTATTATTCAACATGATGGGAACTCAAGCTGGACGGGGGAGGGAAGAAAAGCACTCCTCTCATGCGGAATGTGAGGAAGGAAAGTGTCCTTTCAGAGTTCTTAATGGGACAGAAGCTGCAACCTTGCAGGTCAGGAGCTTCAAACATGATGAAACACTTCCCCGTATCAACGCATGGTCAACTTTTTCAATGACATTTCATTCAATAGCATTCATTGCTTATCAATATTGTTTCATTTTGCATTAGCAAAGAGAGTCAAGAAAGAAGGGAATATACTGTATATGCACAGGGTTGTACAGTACCGGTATTACTAGAGTACCACGCTACTAATGTATCATATTCGCTACTATACCACCTCTAAAAAGTAGCGGTCCCCCACTCCCGGTCGTCGTCACGTAATCACATTGCTGGTTTTACAAGCAGAGGAGCATGTTCAGCAGCGCACACACACAGAGTACTTACAAGCAGACACAGTGTGTAGACACAAAAGGGAGAATGGTGTAAAAAGTCAAGAAAAAGGTGAAGTTCTAACACTGAAACACCCTCAGGAAGAGCTGCTTTAAGACATGGCTAGCTAGTTAGCGGCTAACATCCATCTGCAGTCTTTTAGCTACTTCTAAATCACTAATCCTGGCCTCCATGGCGACAAATAAAGTAAGTTACTTACAAGTATCATTATCACTGCAGGACGAGGAATAGCTAAACATGCTTCACTACACACCGTAGGAGGATACAATAACTCACCGCCGTCACCGCTAATGACGCCGATCATGAATGTAAACAAACGCCATGGGTGGATCTACACCTAACATCCACTGTAATGATACCAAGTACAGGAGCGTATCTAGTCGATGCTACTATGATTATATCAATATTTTTTAGCATCACAAAATCTTCTTTTGTTTTTAAAAAAAAGTACGTAGTGTATATCATGTTTATAGACTCAGGAAATACGTCCCTGGACACATGAGGACTTTGAATATGACCAATGTATGATCCTGTAACCACTTGGTATCGGATCCATATCCAAATGTGTGGTATCATCCAAAACTAATGTAAAGTATCAAACATGTTAAAAGAAAAAATAATCATATATTAACAGTAAATGAACAAGTAGATAATAATGTATTTTCTACCACTTGTCCTTAATAATGTGTAGAAAATAATAGGTGTATGAATGACACAATATGTACGTCAGAGTCTTTGTTTGTTTACTTACTACTAAAAGTAAAGTTGTCTCGTATGTTCACTATTTGATTTAAGGACAAACTTGCAATAATAAACATATGTTTCATGTACACTAACATTTTTTGTTCAAATAAAGCCAATAATGACATTTTTTGTGGTCCCCTTTATTTAGAAAAGTATGGAAATACATGTTTAATACCAGTACCGGTACCAAAATATTGATATCGGGACAACACTAATATGCACTTACATTGCATCCGGAAAGTATTCTTGACTTGTTATACATTTTGTTATGTTACAGTCTTACTCCACAAGGAACTCAATTCCTTTTTGTCCTCAAAACTCTACAGACAATACCCGAGATTGACAATGTGAAAAGTTAGTATTTGTATTTTTATTTTGCAAATGTATTAAAAATGAAAATGAAATGAAATAAGTGTTGACAGCATCTACTCAATACTTAGTTGATGCACCTTTGGCAGCAATTACAGCCTCAATACAACTTTGGCACACCTATCTTTGGACACGTTCACCCATTCCTCTTTGCACCACCTCTCAAGGTTGAATGGGAAGCGTTGTTCTTCTTCCAATATGTCTCTGTACATTACTGCATTCATCTTTCCCTCCATCCTGACTAGTCTCCCAGTTCCTGCTAATGAAAACCACCCCCACAGCATGATGCTGCCACCACCATGGTCACTGTAGGGATGGTATGGTCCTGGTAATGAGAGGTGCCTGCTTTCCTCCAAACATTCACACCAAAGACTTCAATCTTTGTCTCATCAGACCAGAGAATTTACTTTCTCATGGTCTGAGAGTCTTTTAGGTGCAGTTTGGCAAACTTTTTACGAAGAAATGTCTTCAGTCTGACCACTCTACCATAGTGGTCTGATTGGTGGATTGCTGCAGAGATCAATCAATCAATCAATCAATCAATCAATCAATCAATCAATCAATCAATCAATCAATGTTTATTTATATAGCCCTAAATCACAAGTGTTTCAAAGGGCTTTACACAACGTGACAACTTCACTACTTTTGTAGTTTGTGTATCCACAAGAAAGAGGCCTGTGAAAACATGTGCTAAAGGTCACAAAAGAATGGAGATTGACTTGTGGCGTGAACACTGCACTGAAGTATTTGGATAAACGTCCCAGAAATGTGATGCTAACAATGTTTTTGAGTCATTCTGCTCTGCAATTGTTAATCATAAAGCATTAATTTTGACAGCTCAATTCAAATACATTTCCAGCCCTTTTAATCTTCCTTCATTTCTGATTCTTGGAATTCAGGGTTGAAACACACTCAGCTGACATTGTAAACTTGTGGACAAACAGTTGCTGACTCATCACAATACAAGCTTACCTTAGTTCAGCTGACAAGAACATTAGTGTACTGTGACACATTCTGCTTACCAGCTTGATGCTAACTGTTTATCTTTGTTGGTGAACCATTGTGTCGTCCTGTCAGAGCAGCGCAGCTTCCAGTCTGCTCCCAACACATCCTGTAGCTGCTAAAGACAGGCCTTCAAAATAATGCTCCCAACACATCCTGTAGCTGCTAAAGCCAGGCCTTCAAAATAATGCTCCCAACACATCCTGTAGCTGCTAAAGCCAGGCCTTCAAAATAATGCTCCCAACACATCCTGTAGCTGCTAAAGCCAGGCCTTCAAAATAAAACCACACAAGTACAATAATATGGTTGCACGCTACCGTTGCAGGCTAATTGATTCGCATTCGAATTGTGATTTTTTCGTATTCCAATTATAAATCGATTTATAATTTACAAGGATCAATAAAAAAATATGAATATATATATTTTTTAAAGAGGTTTTGGTCATCTCTACGGTTTACCCGCTGTGCTTATACGTCAGCAGCCAAGAGAAGCTTTTGCAACCTGTTTTGAATACGTGTCATTATAATTGATATAACAAATGATATCTTACAGTTTGAATGGAGAACTGTGTTGTATTCAGATTTGATTCTGAATCGAATCGTCACCCCAAGAATGGGAATAGTATTGAATTGCAAGTTATTGTAAGATTACCATCTCTAGTAGCAGTCGGGTCACGTAAAATAAAGGAAAATGTGCCAAAATACGGGAAATTCTGGACTTTCCACCAAAACTTAAAACCAGAATTTATCTTATTTTTGCTCATTTTCTGTAAAGTTTCTGCTGGACAATGGACACACACACCCACACCCACACACCCACCTGCACCCCACACCTTCACCACAGCTTCATTTCCTTTAGCGGAGATGGATAGCTGAGTAGCGCTTAAACAGCTGCAGCCGGCCACCGTAGCTCCCAATCCTTCCCCTCTGTTGCAAGTTTTGTTGATTCTATGTGATCCAGCCTTTGATTAAATATTTTTTAACCCTCCCCCACCCCTTTTGTTGCACTGTTTCTTACCTTTTTTTTTGTAAGGGGCGCCGGAAGTTGGCAGACCCGTCAGCGATCCTTTTTCTGTCTCCCTGTAATGTTTGTGTGATCTTGAATGGGACAATCTCAATAAAGTACTTGTGATTGTGATTGTGCCTGCACTAAAGTACTTGTGATTGTGATTGTGCCTGCACTAAAGTACTTGTGATTGTGATTGTGCCTGCACTAAAGTACTTGTGATTGTGATTGTGCCTGCACTAAAGTACTTGTGATTGTGCCTGTACTAAAGTACTTGTGATTGTGATTGTGCCTGCACTAAAGTACTTGTGATTGTGCCTGCACTAAAGTACTTGTGATTGTGATTGTGCCTGCACTAAAGTACTTGTGATTGTGATTGTGCCTGCACTAAAGTACTTGTGGTTGTGCCTGCACTAAAGTACTTGTGATTGTGATTGTGCCTGCAATAAAGTACTTGTGATTGTGATTGTGCCTGCACTGCATGCCTTACTGTAGTGCGCAAGCGTGTTATTTTACTGCCGTGCTTTTATCTTGAAGGCCTCGCTTTAGCCTTATATTGAAATACAAATATGTTGAAAGGTATGTCCAGTAATCAACACCTAGTCAAGTGTACCTAATGGAGTGACCGTATGGTGTGCTGAATGACATGGTCTCTAATTACCACACAACAACTTCCATTCTGTGTTTATTTATAGTCACACTTCTTTGGCCGTGTGGTGAGGCTGCTTGGAGACTCTCCCAGTTAACAATGGGAGCAGATTTTCCCCTGAATGTTAGTATTAGTCATTTCTTTCCATAAAGAGGAGGAAGGAGAACTAAAGAAATTCAGTTATTGTAAAAATGATTATTATTATTATTGTAGAGCATTGGGTCTTAAACGTTTTCCCCAAGTACCACCTCAGAAAAAACTTGTCTCTCCAAGTATGACAAGGCCTAACTATGTATTAAAAACTATTCTATTTAATATGTTTGGGGCACTGTAATGCTCCACACAGTTTAAACAGTAAGACTATGTTTGGATATAAGAAAATAAAACATTGTACTTGAACAAAGTGATTCTTTGGCATACCACTAGATGGCGCCCATGTACCGCTAGTGGTACACGTACCACAGGTTGAGAATCTCTGTTGTAGAGTTTGTTGCAATCAATACTCCAATACATGATGTCCAACTCAAGGCCAAAACATGTTTTATGGCCCACAAATGCCTGGAAATAATATACATGAATAAAGTACCTTATCTTTTCTTCCTAAATGTATTTGTTCTTTCATTTTGAGAGAGAGAAAAAAAAAGTACTGCATGAAATTGCTTATTTTTTAAACTTTAATGTTAACCAACATTACAACAAACATCTTACTTTCCAAACATTTTTTTTGTTAAAATAGAAATAAATACTTAAATACCTGCCTGACTTATGATTTCAAAGCAAGTTATCCATAACATTGTACACCGTAAAAATGACAATATATGTTCAGTAAAATGCACGGTGGTTTTTACAGCATATTACTGTAAAATGAAAAACTTTACTACTGTTTTTTTTAATTTTTACAATAAAATTCTGCCAACTGAGCTGGGGTCTTTTAGTTTACCTTAAAATCTGCGGTTGTTGTCTGTGTGTTACTGTAAATGGAAAATCAGTACCACATTTTTGCCAGAATAAAAAAAAAACAATTGTAATATTTTTCCATTTATCGTAAAATGTTTGTAAAAACCACCGTAAATTTTACAGTAAAATGTTGGCGACTAAGTTTTTTCCTGTAAAAAAACTGTTTTTCCATTTACTGTAATATGTTGTAAAAAATAAATAAATACATTAACAATACTACAGTGAAATTCTGGTGACTGAGTTACCATCTTTTTCTTTTACTGTAAAATCTACAGATTTGTTTTGACAGTGCACATAAAAAAAAAAAAAATCAAATGCATAAGCAAATCCCGATATCATTCTGTCATAAGCGGGTTTGACACTCATGCTCTAATTTCTCTCTGAGAGGGAGTAACATTTATGAAAAGATCACTAATATATAAATAATGAGTGACATGTCTTTTATAAAGAGTATTTAACATGACTTCCATTAGCAAAAACAACTTCTATCTTTCTGTTTGGGATGAGTCTGCCCTCCTGTGGTCATAAGCGGCTGTGCAGCTACTTGTGGGAGGAGTCACAGCCTCTCTTGGGTGACGCCCACAAACACAGGTGCATTTTTCAAACGCCAGTAATCCAAATCCAGACTACTGAGAGGCTGTAAATAACTTGCATGATGGATGCTACTGTCGAGAAGACACACGTTGCTCGTATTTGAACAAAAAGTGGGATTTTAGGAGTTTAAACAACAACGATGACTTTATTGGCTGAGCTGCTTTTTCTCCTGCTATTTTGCAGAGGACAAGTTTATGCAGGTAAGAGGTTTTAGAGAAGGTCAGAGTCTGTGTGAACTTCACTATTGCGACAAAACTATCATGCTGCACTTTTTTACAAAGCAGGTGTGTCCTCTGCAAGTAGGTTTTGGGGTAGATTTATAAGAAAAAAAGATTTATAAAAAATGTGATAACATTGATGCATTTCTTGTACACTTAAAGTTCCTGAAATGGAATTTAAATTCAGTATAAAATGTAAATCAATTTAAAAAAGCATGTATTTGTCAATGTTGGATGCCATGTATACATCTATTGAACAGTACCTTTCATTATTCTTGTATGTGTGCCCCAAAATAAGTATTATTATAATCAAACTTTATTCTAACAATCAATCCATTTTATAATCTAATCCACAATACTGCATATTAAATCCAACAGTTTGCATAAGAAAAGTGTATAGATTATTTACTAATGGTGCCACAATAAAGGCTTGGCTACTTTGGTAGCTGCAGACTAATATAGGAAGTAATCCACTGCTATCATAGAAGCAGATTAGCCATAACTGGACAGACAGGAGCTTTATAGGCATTATGACGATCAACATGCTGCCTTGCTCTGCTGACTCACTGTTTCTGTTAATGTCCTACAAAAGAAATGAAATATACATTCAAAATAATAATTATAGCCAAACGTAAAAAAATGTTGCATCAAAACCGTCCGACTTGTCATATTTTTTGTCATCATATTTTCTTCCCTTTTCTATTGGTACTACCAGTTATTATTTTTCTTCATCTTTTTGATCAAGAAATATAGCAGTTTTTCTGTTTTCAACTGAGCCATGCAGGCTCCATTTTGAACACCCACATATGTTACAAATGTGTTTTTATGTCCAATAAAGGTTACTATAGTTTTAGTTGTTACTTTACAAAAACATACGTATTTGCCTAAAATGAAATGAACATTCAACAACAGCTATTTCCAAAACTCTGGCACTGACTGACCTGCAAGCACTGATTCTAATGGATGGCTGATGTTCTTTCAGGTCAAATCAATTGAATTCAAGACTGCATTAATGTTTACAAATAATGTTGAGCACATCTTTGAAATTATCTTAACCCTAACCCTAACCCCAATCAGATCTGGCTGTTATTATCTTGATAAAGACACAAAGTGGTCAGCTCTTCCCTTTTCTAACCGGAAAATAAAACCATCTTCTGCTAAAAGTCCAACATGTTGTCATTTGGGTCAGCACTGTGGTCTAATTAGCGTCTGACAATATTTGGGTGACCCGCTTTGGAGTGCATTAGCTGCCATTAATTGAATTTGGCTAGCAGGTGTAGAGTGCAAAGCATTGACAGGTGGGTCAATAAAACTCTGGGCCGTGGGCATTAGCAGCCTGATTTGTGCCTGAATAACGAGTGACAGAGTGTTAGTATGGGATTGATCATACACTTAGTTTGTAAGAAAGATGAGAATATAATGTTTAATATAACTATGTTAGGCTCCAAAAGTGGACTGAATGTGCTCTGTGCTCACTATTCCAGTGTCATTCTTTGGCGACAGCTCCATCCAGCTGCAGACTGTCCAAGCATCCTTTCAGACGTTGCTGCGTGTGCACTTTACAACTTCCAGCCAACAAGGCCTGTTATTTTTGGCTGCGGGGCCTGCAGACTTCTTGCTGTTGGAGGTGACCTCGGGGCGCTTACAGGTGAGTTACAACGTGGCTATGATTCATACATGATGTGTTGACGTTTACTCTCCTGGAGTAAGTTGCACTCAGTTTGGTGTCAGATTGCATGCACACAACCATGAAATAACATTTCTCAACAAGTTTCCACATGAGAGGGGAACCATTTTGAAATGAGAAATCAGTGGGAAATAATATGAAAGGGGTCATATTAAGATTTTTTTCTACATTTTCTACAACACATCGTTGTGGTCCACATAATATGTAATGGTGGTGTTTTGGTCAAAAATGTACATAGATTATGTTTTGCAGACAATCTACAAGCCGCTCTCTGAGTGTCTTTTTTCCGTTCTAAAGTTGGTTTTGCATAATAGGATCCCTTTAAGCGGTATGAAACCTTCCATGTTACAGGTGTTGCGTCAACATGTTTGGGCCCCTAATCAGGATATTAACCCGTGTACAAACTTAAGACTGACTATACAAACTTACTCTTAAAGGGGAACTGCACTTATTTTGGAATTTTGCCTATCGTTAACAATCATTATGAAAGACATGACGGTGGATGGATTTTTCTTTTTCTTTAATGTATTCTAACTTGTGAATAAACATAAATAGAAGACCAAAAAATCCCATAAATAACCATTCAAAAACCGCCAACAATACTCCATTTACATTTTGTGATTTGATTATTCACCAAGTGTTAGTGATATTTTTATTATAAGCGCTGTGTACAATTTCAACATGATAGACTGGCGAGGTGTTTCCCAGCTTCCTGGAAGTTTATTGTAGATCATCAATCACACCTGTCACCTGGACAGAAGAAGTCGGAGAACAAATAACAAATCCAGCTTTTTACAAGAATAGCAACTTTAAACATTCTAATGTAACGATGTAAATAATACAAATATTACTTTAACTAACAATATATAAACTGTATATATATCTTAAATATAAAAAAACAGGACATTTTCATCACTTTAAAAAAAACTTAGACAAGCCAGCACAGGATGTGAAAACAGGACATATAATGTGAAAACAGGACATATAATGTGAAAACAGGACATAGAATGTGAAAACAGGACATAGAATGTGAAAACAGGACATATAATGTGAAAACAGGACATTTGGTGACTCTAAAACATATTCAACCTGTGCCCATCGCCAAACATTTAGTCAACTGGATTCATTATTACTTTTAAAATCAATTAATTAGACTGATTGGTCTATTGCTGGTAATCAACATTACATATTAATATTTAAAATAACATTTGAAAAATAAAATGTGCTTTATTGAAAAACATAAATGATTCAATGAAAATCAGTATGGATTTGGATCAAATAAGTCTACGAGCTTGGCCATCATGAACATTATTGAAGAGATTACAACTGCAATTGATCAAAATAAATACACAATAGGAGTGTTCATTGATTTAAAGAAGGCATTTCACACTATAGATCATCAAATTCTCATTTCTAAATGATTTACTTATGGACTTACAGGAGTTGCACTGGACTGGCTAACCAGCTTTTTACAACAACGACAGCAATATGTTGAGATCAATGATCAGAATGTATGAATATTGAATATGGAATTCCACAAGGTTCGATTTTAGGACTCAAACTTTTTATTTGATATATAAAGGATATTTGTGAGGTTTCGAATAAGTTTACAGTACGTATTATTCGCAGACGATACAAATTTATACTGTTCAGGAGATGACTTGAAAATCTTAGTCGATAATATTGAAGAGGAAATGGTTAAACTAAAATTGTGGTTTGATGTAAATAAATTATCTTTACATTTGGAAAAGACTAAATTTATGGTATTCAGTAATAAAAGAAAGATAGAAGTTAGTTTATCCATAAACAAAGTGAAAATTGAGAAGGTGTCTGAAATCAGATTTCTTGGGGTCATCTTAGAGGAAAAGTTGACATGGAAAGCTCAGATATTGCATGTGAAAAATAAGCTATCTAAAAGCTGCTTTATTTTGAACAAGGTTAAATACAGTTTCCCGTATAATACAATGAGAATGTTATATTGCTCAATTATTTGACCTTATTTCAATCATTGTGCAGAAAGATGGGGAAATACATAACATAATGCCTTTATTTCTTTCACAGAAAAGAGTCATTGGTATTATTTTCAAAGTAGGATATAGAGAGCACACAAATGCACTCTTCATTAGGGCAGGATTATTCAAACTAAAAGACATTGTAGCATTGCATACTCTATTAGTGATGTTCAAAGCTAGAAATAAAGTTCTTCCGAAGGACTTACAAAAGTTATTTGTGTTGACGTGTGAAGATGAGAAGCACAGAAGTAAGATTTGAAACATCCAAGACATTTGAAAGAGATGTGCTTGTCTGTTGCTGCTGTGAAAGCATGGAAGTATCTCAAGAAAGACTTCAAAAGTGGCAAGAATATTTTGGAATTTAAAAAGAGTTACAAAAAGAGACAACTGGAATTATATCAAACTGATTTTTGATTTTGATTGGACGTGTCATTTTGAAAATGCTTAAACGAAAATGAAAAAGTATGTTGGAGTTGGAGTGTTGGTGGAGGTAACAGTGATAAAGTCACCTAAATAATTAGTGTTAAAAAGGGGGCAGATAAATATAAGAATATTATTCTTCCATCTGCTCCTTTCTGATCATGGAAATGTATAAGAAACAAAAAACAATGAAAGTGTGAAATGTACGTGGCTTGTATATTTATATGCATTTTCATGAAAGGAATACAAATAAATAATGATGATGATGATGATGATGATGATTTAGTAATGGATAGCAACACAGAAATGTTGAACTCTAGGTTTACCTTTACAATGCTTCTTTACAACACTTTTTGACCCTCAAAGACTACCGTACTAGGGTGCATGGAGCATTTGTGTTACTAGCAACAAACTTTAGAGAACCATCAAACCTGGCAACATTTTTTTTAATTGCTTGATTGTTTAGGATCAATAAGCGCCAGCCACAAGCGGTAAAACATTGATGGATGGATGGAAGTTGTGTCATAAAACTACCACTTCAACATGATTTATGATAAGGGAGGCACAGCTAGCCACAGACACAAATATAAGTAGACAACGCATTGAGATGATCAACCTGTTACTGTTATAAGTCAGCGCGTCCGCCATATTGGGAGTGGCAAATCAATGCAAGGAAATGG
Organism: Entelurus aequoreus; assembly: GCF_033978785.1. NCBI lineage: Eukaryota > Metazoa > Chordata > Actinopteri > Syngnathiformes > Syngnathidae > Entelurus > Entelurus aequoreus. Next base: position 43,625 of record NW_026907982.1, read on the forward strand.
ACCGAACTCTATAAAGCGCCTTTTAACAAAGTGATTGAAGTTTATGCCTTTTATAAACCCAGTAACATGCACACTAATATATACTGTAATACTTGGGAAACATATAGGCATTGAAAATATGATCAAAATGATGTTATATGGGCCAAACACAATCAAAAGTATTTGATCAGTCTTGCCTGGGGGTTATAATCCCAGGATAGATGGTTTGGACTGTAAAGCAGTTGATACAATTGCATGCAGTGCATGAAGGAGGTATTTTGTACGTTTGTTCACTTTAACTTCTCCCGATTTGGTGGCAACGTCGTTGTATGATTCAGAGTGTCTATCTTTGTATGTCTATGCAACTAGCATTCAACTAATAAAGTGCATTCTAGCACTTCCTCTCCTTCACAAAGTAATAATAATTAGTACTATCAACATGTCTTATACGGCATTTTAAAATTCCAAGATGTTTGAGCACTCATAAAAGAAGTCCATTTAAGAGCTGGGGTTATGGCATGTTGTTTTTAGAAAATGAAATAATAAATATGAACTCATCAGCAGCAAGACCTTGAATGGCAAGTTTCCATCTAATTATACGGTTTATTCTATGATGACATTTAGAAGACAAGGTAGCTGCTCATGTGCGTTGTCTTCGTTTCTCACCAGTTCTTTTTGCAACCTCTTCCCCCTAAGGTTCGTGTGGACCTTGGCTCAGGTGAGCATACTCTGCGCTCAGAAAGGGACATCAACCTCAGTGACCTCGCATGGCATTCTGTAGAAGTCACTCACACGCATCATCATGTCTCCATAACCGTGGACCGAAGCTCTCACTCTAGGATTGTGATACCAGGACCGGATCTGGAGCTCAGTGTAGATGCCCTTTTTGTTGGTGGGGCATCAGGACTTCATCTTCCACACATTCTCAACATCTCTGACGGGTTTAGAGGTTGTTTAGATGAAGTTATCCTCAATGAACTCAACCTGCTGTCTAGCCTGAAGTCTTTTTCTGGGTACAAGAAGGTCCATGAGGTGTCTTTGGGGTGTAGTGAGTTGTTTTCAGCTACAGAAGCCGATGTGGCCCATTTTTTCAGCTCTAAAGCATTTATCTCTCTTTCACCATGGGACACGCAACAAAAAGGGGTGTTTGAATGTGAACTTCACCCCTCTGGGAGAGAAGCCGATGGTATAGTCCTGTACAGCTCTGGTATTCTGGGAGGTGTTTTGCTAGAGATTAAAGGTGGTCACCTGGTGGCAACGGTTGGAACTGTGCAAGGGAATAAGGCTGAGTTGCATTCCCGCACGCACCTCTACAGCAATCTCACATGGTATCCCATTCAGTTGCAACTACTACCTCATACTGTCCAGCTGAAGGTAGGTGAAGAGTTGCTGCAGGCCAGTCTAGGGTTGCAGAACATCCATCTTAAAGGACCACTCTTCCTGGGGGGCATAAATGAACAAGCATGGAGAGAAGCAAAGCAAACAGGATTGATATCTTCCAATACTCAGCTGCAAATCATTGAGAGCAGAAGCTCTTTCAGAGGCTGCCTCAGAGAAATAAAAGTAAACACCCAAATAACTGGACTCCCTCATGCTGTTGTCTCCAAAGATATCACCCTGGGGTGCAAGATGGGCCAACATTCAGAGGCCATGTCTACAACCACATCGATATATGTTCACGAGTTTGACATTACAACAGCCCATGGGATAAGTGATAACAATGACTCCAACCTCTTATTCTTCAGAAGGCTTGAGGTAGAAGAAGGAAGTCAGGCACCATTGGAACCCAAACATATTAAGGTACTTTTTTAGTGACTCTCTTCAAATCATTATCACATTTACAGCCAATGTGTCTAATCCCCCAGGTGAATGTTGATCTACCAAAGTTAGGCTTGCATCCATCTGAGTTCATGTTCCGCATTGAAGAGCAGCCAGTCCAGGGCCACCTGCATCTTGATTCTAGCCCTGAGCCTAAAGTGAGGATGACCCCAACTGGAGCAGAGGAGAGGCACCTGGCTTTTAGCATGCTTGACCTCTGGCAGGGCCGGGTCTCGTATGTTCACAGCGGCTCAGAGGGTCACCATGACTACTTCATGTTCTCCATCTACTCCGGTTACAAGGAACTTCCTCTGTCATTGACTGACCATCATCATTTGTACCGTTTTGACATCAGCATTAGTCCTGTTAATGATGCGCCCGTGCTCAGCCTACCACAGGGAAATGTTTTTACTTTACTCCAAAAGTCCAAACGACTGGTAGGTTCTAACACATTGCTGGATGGGTTTTTACTAAACCACTTCCTAATTTAGTATGAGAAAATGAAGTATATCATCAATGTTTACAGTTTACAACAGATGTCCTGAGAGTGTCAGACCCTGATAGCAGTCAGTCTGACTTGGTGTTTAGCACCATGGGAAACTTGAACAATGAGGCTGGACACCTTGAACACAGAGATCAGCCCGGCAGGTTGGTGTGATTACTTGTGAGACCTTTCTTTTTAATTGGGTAATTGAACCAATACATGTCACTTTATAGAGTCTTACCTTGCACCTTGACTAAAGTTAGCTGAGACAGGCTATGTCAAAGCTGTTAAGTTATGTTGCAGTCGGGATTGACAGTCTACTTTTGCATCAATTTTGTAAACATTAGAATGGTGCAAACATTAAAATGATGTGTACTATTAGTGGGCGTGTTGTGTGTGATCTACTAAGACTGTGTGTGCAATTGAAAAGTGGTGCAGACTGCCCTATTTAAAGAAGTTTTTGCATGTTTTATACAGGGCTTTCACCACGGAGACACTAGACGATTTACTGCACATCCATGTTATCATACTCCTACCTGTGGTGTTTTTCTATGTTTTAACACAGCAGACATGTACCAGTTTTTCTGGGCATTTTAGAAGCGGTGGGTCTACAATGGAATCCACATTTTTTTCACACTAAAGATGCGCTGGTGTTCCTGACTGCGAATTAAAACAAGAATATGTAAGAAAATGCATATAGGTTTTTTTCAAATAGGAGACATGTTAATAATATATATTCTAAATGAAAAAAGAACTTAATTTTAAAAATAAACACCAGCCAAGCAGACACAAAAACGCATCAATAAAATGCCTTTTGAGTCATCCAGCAGCCATAAAATCATAAAATGATTTTGGTGTTTAGACAGTATGTCTGATATTTGGATTTTTGACAATCCATATATGTTGACAAGCATAAGTAGGATGGAGCTGCAGCACAACCATGTGCGTTGCGTAACTGTGTCATTTTGCACTTACTTTTCAGACGTGCTAAATGAAGACGCAAAATAGCGCTGGCAGTTGAGTTTTATTTTTGATAAGTCAAACTGCGTGGGCAGAATATTTACATTTGCGTCTTCTCGTTCCACTATTGTGGGCATTCTGATGATCAGTCTACTCTGTATTCAGACGCTCTGTATTCTATTCACTAAAGAGATGCAATCCTCTATGCCCATGTTTAGTAGATCAGCTTTACATGTGTTATCAAGTTTGCACATATTCTGATACACGCAATCCATTAGTAGATCAGGTCCTAAATGACACCAATGCATCCTTTCTCCAGGGCCATCAACGTGTTCTCCTTGTATGATCTGAAGGAGGGGAAGATTAACTTTGTCCACACCGGAGTCTCCACGACCAGGTTGGCATTCAGAGTCAGCGATGGGCACATGGTAAGTCTTGTAGTCCCTAAACTACACTATACTTTGCTATGTAGTTATGCCAGGGTTTTTCGCGGGTGATGTGGGCTAAAAGTGTTTAGGGGAGGGGCAGCAGCTTTATGGTGCATTCCATTTTTCCATTTATTGCATTTGTCGTAATTTCAGAGTTCCTAGTCAGAAGTTTCCACTGGAATGCCCCCCAAGGCAGATTTCCTACTCGGAAAGTGGGAGTCCTAATTGCCCACAAATTGGCTTACAAAGATGGCTGCTCTGAGTGTAAACAAACATTAGAAGCTTCTCTAATATTTGTTATTAGGACTTCAGACTAGTTTTTGTCACACTTGAGATCAACCATATATAATATGACTTATATACATGATAATATTACTGTAATGTAAATGACATTTTTTAATGTGTTGTATACGTTGCACACGTTCTTCATCCACTGTGTTTGACGGTTGCAGAAGGAGCGCATGCAGCATTTGTCCAGAAGTTGTTTATGTTTAGATAAGGCAAGCCCAATAATAACTTCTTAGATGTGGCCATCTTGATTTCCGACTTAATATCTGGAACGCTCATAGCTCGGCTGTGACGTTATTCCCAGCCTTGACATACGGTTTGTACAACTTTGGAGGTAAATGGAAAGCACCACGATGAAAATAAAGAACATATATTTTTTAAACCTGTCAAGCTAACTTCAGTTGTGTCAAAATGAATTGATTCTTATTTCCCACGTTGAGAGAGTAAACAGAGCCTGAGGTGATAAGAAAACCAAAATTGTGCCCGAGAAAATCTGTTTTTCAAAGATCATGGCAGGATTAAATATATTTTCTAAGGAGATCCTAACAATGCCAAACTTTGATTTATGCAATACAATTTGTTTCTTTTACTGTGTCAGGTCAGCAACCCTGTCATTTTGAGGATACTGGCAGTGGAACTTGAATACAAATTTGTCAACAACACTGTACTGGAGGTGAACCAGGGTGGAGCATCAGTCATCACCATCAATCATCTCGCAGTAGAAGTTAACGTGGCTGATCAGCCAGTGGATATTCGCTATGATGTCACAGAGCTGCCACAGTACGGTGAACTTCAGCGTTTACACTCAAGTGGTGAATGGAGACCCACAACTTTCTTCTCTCAAAAACGTATTGAAAAAGAACGGATCAGATACCTAAACACTTACCGTGCAATTCAAACTCAGAATGCCACTGAACGGTTGAAATGCAAAGTCCGCGCTGGCTCTATTGCAGCAAAGACAGAGATTGTTTTTCCCATTGTGGTACGATGGATACATTATAAGGTCACAAGAAGCAAAATGGAGGTCAATGGCGTTCTGAAAGTAGTTGTCACTCCAGAGGACCTTCATGTCATCACCAAGGGTGTTAAACTCAATGATAGCGACATATATTTCAAACTTTTAACCAAACCCAAAAAAGGTCAGCTTTTCCTCATTGACAAAGTCCTAAAGATAAACTCAACCTTCAGCCAGAAGAATATCACGGATGGCTTGGTGACCTATGAACTGTTTACCAGACTGCCTGTTGACACAAGAGACATTTGCATCTTCCAGGCCTTCTCCACCATTGCCATCTCAATGAGTCATGACTTCAGAATAAACATTAGAACCGAGTCAACCGACTTCACCGTCTTAAACAAAGGCCTTTCAGTTGTGGAAGGAGGGACTAAAATCATCACAAAAAGTATACTATTCACTCACATAGCAAGCAACCGCGATGTCCACTACAGCATTACCGTGCAACCAAAGCACGGTCAAATACGGAGAATCAACCTCTCAAACTCAACCTCCATCAACGACAACGTTGGCATTTTCACCAATCAGGATATCATTGAGGAAAGGGTGATGTACGTTCATGATGACAGCGAGACGAAGCAAGATTCCTTTCGGTTTCAGATTGTGGTTTACAAAGCAACCAAAGTCAGCGGCAAGAATGAGAACAGAAAGCCAGTGGAACACACCGTAAACATCACCATACAACTCATCAACGATCAGCGACCAGTCAGAGTTGTTGACAAAGTATTCCATATGGCCAGAGACGGGCAGAGGTTGGTGACTTTGAATGATCTTTGCTACCGAGATGATGACTCAGACTTTGAGGACGACTGGCTGGTCTACACTAGGAGAGGGATTCCGATGGGGGAGCTGGTCCTAACCAGTGCGCCCCATCACAAACTGTACGAGTTCACACAGAGAGATCTCAAGCAGGTAGATTCATAATTAGAATGACACTGCATATGGACAATTAGTCATTTTTTAGTTTTATGGTTTTTTTTTAAATATTTCGCAGCATATAATGAACATTAAGGTATATTTATGCTGGAAAATAACTTTTTACTCATTCATGGGAGATTTTTTTGGTTCTCCATAGAGATAAAAACATAATGGTCTATGGGTCTATGAAAAGACATCTTTACACAACTAATGGTTTGATTATCACTGTAAATTCTTCAACTGTCTTCATTCTTCTTGTGTTTTTCCCTCAGAAAAAGGTGCTGTTTGTACACAGTGGAGTCAGTTTTGGTCGCTTTGTGCTTTTTGTATCAGACGGAAAACATTATGTTTCTACGTTGATGGAGGTAATTGCTTATTAGTATTTTTCATCCTTTATACTTGAAATCAGGTTTGCCCAAGCTTTTTAAGCTCAATATAAGAAATGTGGTTTCTCTCAGAACTTACTAAAATAAATACTGCAATATCAAGATTTCAGAACTGATGTGGAACCCATTACCAGTGAACTTATCTTGCGAAGATGTGGGTCAATCATCAGCAAAAACAATCAGTTAAGCCAGTGTTTTTCAACCTTTTCTGAGCCGAGGCACATTTTTTTCATTGAAAAAAATCCCGAGGCACACCACCAGCAGAAAACATAAAAAAATGAAACTCAGCAGCCAATATTGGCAGTAAAAAGTCGTTCTCGCAATTGTTGGATATAAATTCAAAGCATAACCAAGCATGCATCACTATAGCTCTTGTCTCAAAGTAGGTGTACTGTCACCACCTGTCACATCACGCCCTGACTTTTTTGGTGTTTTCCTGTGTGTAGTGTTTTAGTTCTTGTCTTGCGCTTCTATTTTGGTGTTGATTGTCATGTCATGTACGGATGTACTTTGTGGACGCCGTGTGCTCCACACGCTGTAAGTCTTTGCTGTCGTCCAGCATTCTGTTTTTGTTTACTGTGCAGCCAATTCAGTTTTCGTTTAGTTTTGTATAGCCTTCCCTAAGCTTCAATGCCTTTTGTTTATTTTTGGTTTAAGCTTTTACCTGCACGCTGCCTCCCACATGTTGTGATCACGACAAACCATGTTCTCGACATCTACAAAGCAATTAGCTACCTGCTGCCACCTACTGATATGGAAGAGTATTACACAGTTACTCTGCCGAGTTCTAGACAGCACATACACTCAACAACGGCACATTTGCGGATTATAATGAATGGTTTGCAAAAAATATTTTTAACCCAATTAGGTGAAATGACATAATCTCCTACGACACACCGGACTGTATCTCACGCGGCACAGTGGTTGAAAAACACTGAGTTAAGCGACTATTGGCTATTGCATCCACCAAATTTGAAGACGATCAGATACAAAAATAATTGAACATGTAGTGATTACCAAGTGTTTCTGTGCTGTTTTTTTGCATGAGAGGAAGAATCCAACAAACAAACACATATATGGAGTAATGGTTGGACTTGCTTGTGACTTGGCAGAATTACAATGTCTTTCTGTTGCAGGTTAAGGCACAGGATCCTTACATTGAAGTGAAAAACAACACAGGCCTGATGGTCCAGCAAGGTGGAATAACGACTCTAACCTCATGTAACCTCAGCATCTTTAGCAACCTTGACATCAGAGATTCACAGCAACTAATGTACGAGGTCTTCCTTCCACCCAAACATGGTGTGCTTCTCAAGAATGATGGTGAATCTGCAGCAGAGGCAGATGCTGTTTCCTTATTCACCCAGGAAGATCTGGAAGCAAAGCGCCTCTTTTATCACCATGACGGCAGCCAGGAGTTTTCAGATGGCTTTAATATCACAGCGAGAGCAAGGGAGAAAAACAGAGAAGGGCAATCACATGATTGGAGGAGGGAAGTGTATCTAGACATTGGCTTGCAGATAAAAATCTACCTGAAGAGTCATCAGAGACCACCAATAGTCATTAATAATCGTCCAGTGGTCGTTGCAGAGGGGCACAATGTCTCCTTAAATAAAGAGCAGTTAGAGGTAAGATGGTCTTGCGAAGACGTTTCAATAAGCTTCATATTGTCACCTCTCTACTTCCATCACCTCCAGGTCATCCATGTTGACAGCCAGCCTTCAGAGATAGTCTTCACCGTCCAAAGCCCACCATCTTTGGGCTTAATTGAGATGTTTACCTCAGAGAAAAAGCGGCGAACAAATAACGAAGGACACCAACATCGTTTCCAGGTGCATAAAACCTGAATCACATCCCTATAGGAACACCACTCAATTGCTTCTGGCCAAAAAACGGTCTTATTTAAAGACAGACTTTAATTACAGCATCAAATAGTTTGCATACGACAGACCAATATGGCTTAAATATGAGTGACTGATAATGTAGTGGATCACTTGGCAGACTTTAATGCAGTCAGCAATGTTTCAGTCCCCACTCACTGGTAGTGTTAATGCAGTGGAAATGCTTGTCCTTCTTTAGCTTTACCCTGTGATTGACTGGCGAGCAGTCAGGGGTGTAGTGAGCCTTTTTTCCTTAAATTGGGAAGGTGTGGCTCGGTTGGTAGAGAGGCCATGCCAGCAACTGGATGGTTCCAGGTTCAATCCTCCACCATCTGTTGTGTCCATGGGCAAGATACTTTACCCACCTGCTCCCAGTGCCACCCAAACTGGTTTGAATGTAGCTTAAAGATGTAGATAATGGGTTTCACTATGTAAATTGCTTTGAGTCTCTAGAGAAAAGCGCTATATACATATAATTCACAATTTACTTCACTTTAATTGTCATATGATCCTGTTTGTGAAAAAGATAAGACGTCTAGCAAACAATGGATGGATAGCTTAAGCATCTTCCATTGGATAATGAATAATTCCAAATTCACAGAAATTTAGATGGGAGCCAACAACTTCCTTCACTCAGGAGGACATCAACAAGGGTTTGGTCATCTACTACCAGCAGGCTTCAGGAAGCGCCAATGATTCTGCTCTGTTGGAGGCTACCAATGGGGTCACCAAGGTTGGACCCATTAAAATGGCGATTGATATTATTCCCACGCTACTGCCTGTACAGGTAATGCTTGAACCAAATAAGCCAAATTGTGGTGAGGCACCTGAAAATTGTTCAAGTTGGGTTTTATTCCGTAGGTCTCTGACTTGACATTGGATGAGGGGTCGTCTCTGCCGCTTACACCTGACATAATCACAGTTAATAGTCATCACTTTTCAGGGATGAATTTCCTGTATCAAATTGTTGTTCCACCACGACACGGTCACTTGGAGCACAGTCGGATCCCAGGGATGCCCATCACTGCTTTCACACACACGGAGGTACTCAGAATCTAGACTTTCATATTGTTTCATCTTGACCAAGTCCAAGTCCAACATAGCACATCTCACTCTACAGTTGGAGCGTGAATACATTTCCTATATCCATGATGGCAGTGACACAGTGAGAGACAACTTTACCATCATTGCCAATCAGACAGAGAACCAGAAGCACAGTCTACCCTGTACCGTGCAGATCAATGTCACGCCTGTCAATGATGAGACTCCTGTTGTTACAACCAACAATGGTCTAAAGGTAGGAAGTAGAATGCCCACAAGGGATATATTCTTTCAAATTTCAAATAACCTATATTGCAAAGAAGGTGGAAAATATGTAAAAATGCTTATGGAGATAAAATGATGTGGTGGGCCACACCTGACCTACGAGTCTTGCGTTTGGCACCTATGCAATACAAGTATACCTTAAAACTTAACATGGTTTGACAGTCAAATGATTTGGATTTCAATCTAAAATTTCAAGTGAAGTACATTCAAATATTTTTCAAAAACTGTGGCAATGCAAGACAAAGAGAAAAATGGTAATGGTAATATACTAAAAAAATGGAAGTAAAGTTGTAATAATCAAAGGTAAGGTTCTGAACATGGTTTATTATTCCAAAATAGAACAGCCTTCTGCAACAGATCAAGTTGCAAGGGTTCACCGTACTCTAAACTAATTTGTTTCAATGCACAAATGAAAAAAAAAAAATTTTCATTGTTCCTCTCAGGTTTGGGTGGATTCGGTGACAGAAATCTCAGTGGACGATCTCAGTGCTGAGGATTGTGACACGCCACCTGACAAGCTTGAGTTCATCGTCACACCACCCAGTAATGGCTACCTGGCTCTGAAGAGCGCCCCCTCCAAACACATCTTAAACTTCACGCAGATTCACATTGAAAGTGGCCAGCTACTCTTTGCGCACAATGGTGAGATGCAAAGAACATTCTTGAGTGAATGAAATCATTCTTATTTTCTTTACGTTGTTGGCGCTCTCCGTTTAGGTGCTTTGTCTGGTGGCTTCCACTTTCAGGTGAATGACGGCGTGAACTATGCCAACCGCCAAATCTTCAGCACTACAGCTCATTCTTTTGTACTTACACTGCAGAGAAACCATCCAGTGGAGGTGTACCCAGGTATAACGGCTTACTATTTTTTATTAGAATGACCTCACAGATCACTGAGTCTTGGCTGTTAGGGACGTCTTTTTTTTTTTCCTTGTCTCTGTCACTTGAGTTCCTGACACTGTGTTTTTTATTGACTTTAAAGGATCTGTGACACCAATATCTGAGCATGAGCTTCAGGTGATAACCAGCAACCCCACTGACGTTGCAATAAATGACACTTTGGTGTATACAGTGACCATTCCTCCAAAATTGGGCCGCTTGGTCCGTCATATGCCAGACAACTCTACTCAGGATATTTCTACGTTCACACAGAGGATGGTAGTCACAACTAATGTGTCTTTTTTAAAATCTGTGAATGAATGGTAAATTGAAGTAGTCGTTTCTGCCTTAGGTGAACTCTGGGGTTGTCTTGTACGATCAGAACAAGCCAGAGTCAGTGGTATGGTTGGCTACAGACACGTTTTCTTTCACCGTGTCTTATCCTCCCATCTTCCTCCCGCCACACAGCTTCACCATTTTGATCTCCTACCAGGCAAACAAACATCTTCACTATCTTCAACATGACAGCAGGACCCTTAACAATGCAGGTATGTGCTAACAAAAGTCAGTTCATAAAGTAGAATATACAGTACATTATCCCTTATATGGTGAATTACTAATCTTCAAGTTCAATTTTTTACAACGACCAAAAACGAACTCACAAAGTCTATGTACAATCAGTTTCCACCAATTACAACAGTACTGTTGTTTGCCGGCATGTTGTGGAGTGTTTGTGATTCCGATGATGCGAAGGACCTCAGGCGGCGTGCAGGTAAGATTCTTTACCTCGATACACAAGGAAAAATAACACAATTTAAGTGCTTACCCTCACATGAAGATTAGCGTAGAGAAACAATCAAAACCAGCAACACACAGTCGCGGGTAGCAAACAATGGATCAGCATTCACGTGATGGCGGAAGGGGTCTAAAAAGGGGAGTGATTAGGTTGAGCAACTGGTGTGAGTCCTAATTACCCAAACAGAAGCCCGTGTGTAAACCCAAGGCGCCTGTGAGGAAAGGAGCATTGAGAACATAACAGAACACTAAACTTAGAAGAAGAATACTAAACACAAACACATAATATGTCGGGTGGCTACAGCGAGTCAAAGCCGCTGCAGCTGGCGAGGCGAGTGTCCACGCACTGGCCACATCTTTGGCCGGCGAGAAGGCGAATGTGAGCAGCACCAGAACTTCAGCAGCCAAAGAGTTTCACCATACCATACCATAGCAACTTTATTTATAAAGCCCTTTAAAAACAACCACAGTTGAAAAACAAAGGGCTGTACACCACAAAGAAATAAAGGCAAAGGACAGACTAAGAAATAAAATTTAGAACAGAAGTAAAATACACATTAAAAAAGCAATTACAAAATTACCCTAAGAACAATTTTGCTAGATAAAAAGCAGTTAAAAGTTAAAAACAGTTAAAAAAGTTAAAAGTTAAAAACAGTTTAAAGTCTCATGCTGGGTTAAAAGCCAGTGAATAAAAATGGGTCTTAAAAATAGCCAAAGAAGGGGCCTGTCTCACATGGAGTGGAAGATCATTCCAGAGTTTTGGGCCTGCAACAGAGAAGGCTCTGTCCCCCCTGAGCTTACGCTTGGATTTGGGTACCCCCAGGATCAGCTGATCAGCTGACCTGAGGGAGCGGGTGGGGGCATAGAGGTGGAGCAGCTCAGAGAGGTAAGGTGGGGAAAGACCTTGTAAGGATTTAAAAACAAGTAAGATCATTTTAAAATGGACTCTAAAAGACACAGGCAGCCAGTGGAGGGAGGCTAAAACAGGAGTCATGTGCTCTCGTTTTCTTGTGTTTGTTCAAAGTCGGGCAGCTGCATTTTGGACCAGCTGCAGACGTGAGAGGGAGGACTGACTCATTCCAAAATATAAAGCGTTACAGTAATCCAGCCGAGATGTAAAAAAGGCATGGATTACTGTCTCAAACTGTTGCCTAGAAAGAAGGTTTTTAACCTTAGCCAGCTGACGTAAATACAAAAAGCTGGCTTTCACCAATCTGACGCTCCAATTTAAAATCACTGTCAATACGAAAACCCAGGTTGGTGATCATGGGCTTAACGTACAAAGCCAAGGGGCCAAAGTCAACAGGGGGAAGCTCCCAGGTACCACTAGGTCCAAACACTATTACTTCTGTCTTCTTTTCATTGAAGTTGAAGAAGTTTAGGGCCATCCAGGCCTTGATGTCATCAAGACAAGCAAGTAATGGCTGTATTGAAGAGGCATGATTTTTCTTTAACGGAAAATACATTTGTGTGTCATCAGCGTAACAATGAAAACAAATACCATGCTTTCTTAGGATTGAGCCCAGGGGAAGTAAATAAATAGAAAAGAGCAGTGGTCCTAAAACTGAGCCCTGTGGGACCCCACATGTTAAGGGAGCAACAGAAGATTCAGAAGCAGCAACATTTACAGAGAAGGTCCTGTTAGTCAAATATGACTTCAGCCAACTCAGGGCAGTACCACAGATGCCCACTTGATGTTGTAGGCGGCTAATTAAAATATTATGGTCCACCGTATCAAATGCTGCTGTTAGATCGAGTAAAACTAAAATCACATGATCACCTAAGTCTGTTGCTCGAAAGATGTCATTAAAAACCCTTACTAATGCTGACTCGGTACTATGGAGGGGTTTAAACCCAGACTGAAAGACTTCTAAAATATCAGAGTCCTCTAAAAAAGTGTTTAACTGGGTAAAAACAATCTTCTCCAAGATTTTTGAGAGAAAAGGCAGCTTAGAAATGGGTCTAAAATGGGCTAAAACTGAACTGTCCAGACCAGGTTTCTTTAAAAGCGGTTGAACCACGGCGTGTTTAAAACTGGTAGGAACCACACCAGAAAACAGACTGCTATTTAAAATGTTAAGAACAGGCTGCCCTATGCAAGAAAACACTTCTTTAAAAAATGTAGGAGGGACAGCATCATGGGGGGAACCTGAGGGCTTCATAGGATTAGTTAACTCTTGTAACTGCCGCAGAGTCACTTGCTCAAACTGATTCAAAACAGCAGGGTAGTTAAACGGGAAACGGGATGCCAAAACTCCAAATATTTTTTCTCCAAAACCAGAAGGGTGTGCCTGGGCTAGTAGAAGTAGTCGATCCACAGCGATCGTTCTGCCACACAATACCTCAATGCTAAGGAGGGGAAATTACACTTCACCGACTGTCGATGACTTTGACAGTTAGGATTGCTCGTTTGCATCAAAACGGTTGTTTTTCTCACAACAATAATGCAAAACCATCCTTGCCCAGGCACACCCTCCTGGTTTTGGAGTATAAATATTTGGGTTTTTGGCACAAGCCGCTAGACTAGATCTGACCAATCTAAGTCTATGAGCAAGAACTGATGAAGCCTACTCGAATGAGAGGCAAAACGTCTTCCCAGACAAACCAAACAGTCCAGTTGCGATTGATTGAATGATCTTAGATTACAATGACCTGAATGAATGACAACATTCATAATCAGTGCGCTTAGCAACAAGAAAATGTAAACAAGAGAGGAAAGGAGCATTGAGAACATAACAGAACACTAAACTACGGAGAATAATACTGAACACAAACAGAGAATATGACCTGGCGTGAAAGGTCATAACAAGTAAAGCACATCATTTCCATTATTAGAATTTGTGTGGAGGACCATGATAACCAATCCCCGCCATCCAATTTTTAATTTGTGTATCGTATTCAAAGAAAAAAAGAAAAATTACTACTTAACTTATCAACAATGTGTTTGCTGCTGTTAAGAGGCAATGTGTCAACTCAATGAGTTTCACCAAATACATTTACAATTTCACATCTTATCAGCAATTTGTCAAATTGATGCTGACAAAAGGTATTTCCAGTGTAAGGTATAAACAAATTCCCAGGCCAGGTGCATTTTAAAGCACCATACCTGTACTAACTGCCGTGTGAGTCCTTCCATTTGAGTGTATAAAACCCACATTGTCTTTCCCAAAAAAGGGTATCTTCTTGCAAATGAATAGCCGCATGCCAAGAAGAAGACTTGACTCACAAAATCATAGTGTACTGATCATAGTGTGCTGATCATAGTGTACTGATCATAGTGTACTGATCATAGTGTACTGATCATAGTGTACTGATCATAGTGTACTGATCATAGTGTACTGATCATAGTGTACTGATCATAGTGTGTGAATGGGAATGTGGAAATAGTGTCAAAGCGCTTCGAGTACCTTGAAGGTAGAAAAGCGCTATACAAGTATAACCCATTTACCATTTACCATTTATTTCTCCAAATTGAAACTCATGAGCTCTGCTGCAGGATACAAATGTGGCTTTTAAGAAACATCCACTTGACGGGCTAGAATAAAAGTACATGAACTATAATACAACCAAAATGAGCAATGCTTTTTTTGATCTGTCTCTCAGGCGCTGTGGTGTTGGAAGGTGGCAGGATTACAATTGACAGATCGAAACTTGATGCCTCCAATCTCCTTGGGAAAGTCCCCAAGCCCTTCCAGAAAGACCACCATGTTGTTTACCGTCTGACTTCTCTTCCGCGCCACGGCGCTTTGTCTATCCATGGCCGCAACCTCACCAGGTGTTCTACTCCTTTCTCTGTTTCACAATTGGCTTAATTTAGACACTTCCATAGTGATATACTGTACATACAGTATGTATCCTTAGATGCTCTGCCTTTTTTTTCCAAAAGGGAACAACCAGATTTTTCGCAGATTACATTGAACAAATTTGGCATGACTTACATCCACGATGACTCTGAGAGCACGAGTGACAGCTTCACTTTCCGGGCATGGGTGCTTCCTCTTGATGCCTCCTCCTCCTCATCTCCGTTTTACTCAGCTTCCTCCTCCCTTCCATCATTAGACTCAGTGTCTCATCGCCACGTCAAGGACAGCCTGGCTGTGACGGAGACATTTAACATTACGGTAACTCCGGTCAACGACCAGCCTCCAATGAATAGGAATAGATCCCCGAGTTTGAAGGTTGTCGTTGGAGAGAGGGTCATTCTCGGACCAGACAATCTGCAGGTGATAATATTTTCTCAATGATTTTCTTAACCCATGTGCAACCTTAAGATTGAATACACACACTTACTCTTAGGATCCAATAGGGACCCGCTCATAAAAGTGTCAGAAGTCATCAATCAATTATTTTTCTTTTTACTTTCAATGCTTGAAAGCTTTGAACTTCAGATCTATCTATTGATATGAACTTATCTTTTACACTTGTTTTTAATGTTTTATGGCATTCTCGTCAAAAAATAAATAATGATAAATATGCACTATTTCTAAAATATAAGTTGCAGAATGGAATATTTGAGGTTGGGTAATTGCAGCCTTGAATATGTCAATAATTCATGACAACACTGATTTTGATACAGTAGACCAGGGGTCGGCAACCCGCGGCTCCTTGACCACTCTGATGCAGCTCAGCTACATACATGCCGACACCCCCGATTTTCCCAGGAGATTTATGGATCTCAGTGTCTCTCATAGATTACTCCCAGGGAAAAAATAATCCTATTTACACTCTAATTACTAAATAAAGGGCGTGCCCTAATTGCACTGCAGTAATTGTCCTCTATAGCATTTACATACAGCGTGCCAGTCCAGCCACATGTTGCATGTTGTTATTACTTGCACACACAGGAGACAGCAAAGCATACTTACTCATCAGCCACACAGCTTACACTGACGGTAGCCGTATCAAACAACTTTAACATTGTTGCGTTACAAATATGCGCCACACTGTGAACCCACACCAAAAAAGAATAAAAACACATTTCTGGAGAACATCCCACCGTAACACAACATAAACACAACACAACCATTACCCAGAATCCCATGCAGCCCTAACTCTTCCGGTCTACATTATGCACCCCCGCTACCACCAAATCCCCCCACACATCAACCCCCCCCCTCTCCGTGCGTTGGTTGAGCGGAAGAGTTAGGGCTGCATGGGATTCTGAGTATTGGTACCGTCAGTGTAAGATGTGTGGCTGCTGACGTAGTACGCCTTGCTGTCACTTACGTGAGCAAGCTGACACTGCATTCTACGTGTGATCTAGCAGGTACACTGTTAGGGCAGACTGTAGAGGGCGCCAAATGCAGTGTCATCACGCTCTGATATTCGGGAGTCTCCCGGGAAAAATGAGAGGGTTGACAAGTATGACGCTATCAAGCGCCATTCATTCAAAACTCGCGGGCTGCACTAACATCAAATTTCCACATTAAAGTGCGTGCCGGTGCGTATGTCGGAGACCCCTGGTTAACATAGCACAAAGCATTTAAGCTTTGTATGCGGTGTTTTTCATTTTAAATTTAACATTTTTTTTGTGGCTCCCATTACTTTCTTTAATTTGTGAAACTTGCCAAAATGGCTCTTTGAGTGGTAAAGGTTGCCGACCCCTGCAGTAGACCAAATATTTTGACAGTGCCTACTGAGCTACAATGAGAAAGAAAGCATGCAAAACTTGGTTGAGGTTGTTGAGTACAGACAAGTCTTTTATTTACTGTATCTGTCATTTAGTGTTGTCCCGATACCAATATTTTGGTACTGGTACCGGTACCAAAATGTATATTGATACATTTCAATACTTTTCTAAATAAAGGGGACCACAAAAAATTGCATTATTGGCTTTATTTTAACAAAAAATCTTGGGGTACATTAAACATATGATTTTTATTGCAGGTTTGTCCTTAAATAAAATTGTGAACATACTAGACAACTTGTCTTTTATTAGTAAGTAAACAAACAAAGGCTCCTAATTAGTCAACTGAAGTATGCAGTAACATATTGTGTCATTTATTATTCTTTTATTTTGTCCCAATTATTAAGAACAAGTGGTAGAAAATGAATTATTAATCTACTTGTTCATTTACTGCTAATATCTGCTTACTTTCTCTTTTAACATGTTCTATCTACACTTATGTTAAAATGTAATAATCACTTATTCTTCTGTTGTTTTATACTTTACATTAGGAGGTGTGGGGGACCAGTACTTTTTAGAGGCGGTATAGTACCGAATATGATTCATTAGTATCGCGGTACTATACTAATACCGGTACTGTCATATTATATATAACTGCCCAAAATAATTTTCATTGCATTTCATCAATTTAATGGCAGTTTAACTCATTTACGCTTACCAAAGATCTCAAAATTGCGCATAATGATTTTGGCGTTATCTGTTGGTTAAGGGGCGCAATTACATCAAAACAATGTTTTCTTGTTTTTCGCTGGGCAAAAATTAGATTCATTTGTTTTTCCTGGAAAAAGCATGGTCATATACCAGGATTACGGTCTGTTACAAATATATTAGCTGGAAATGAAGTCATTGGGGCTGATAGAGGTCTTAAGAGAAGTGTGTATACTTTGTTTATATTTTCTAACAACGTTGCAAAAAAAACACAATGCCATTTTATTAGAAAAAATAAAAAATATTTCAGACCGCAAACCTTTGAACTGAAAAATCATATCATTTAGGGAACACAAATAATTCCTGTTTTGGGCCCTAGGGTTTCACAGAGGTCGTTTGAACACATTTACCTCAGTTGCCCAATTGTTTCAATCATGCTGCAAAAGACCATACTGACAAAAATATAAGTATTCTACTTTTACAAAACACAGCTCCAAGTGCAATGGTCTCATATTCAGATTCATATGGTAATTAAAAGCAAACATTCCCTGTCTTTGCTAACATTCAGTTTGCATCTACAAGAACAGGTTGAAGATCATGACACGCCTCCGGAGGAGCTGCATTATCTTGTAATCAGCAAGCCCAACAACGGCTACCTGACGCTGGGTGAAAGGCCAGAACCAGTGACATCGTTCACGCAGTACGACGTCAACCACGGCCGGCTGCATTTTATACAGCAGGTGCAGAGTCAGTCTTGGTGGAAACTTCCCATCTGTTATGTTTTCATTTTTAATAATGACATTTGATTTGATTTTCTCACCAGGGCGAGCCTTCAACGGGAGTTTTCTACTTTAATGTAACTGATGGTCATCATCGTCCGCTCTACAAACTGTTCAGTTTGGAGGTGATTAAGCCCTTCATTTTTATAGTTAACAACACCGGCCTGTCATTGGTTCAAGGCACAACTGCTGTTATCCTGACAATCAACCAGCTCGCAGCTCAAACAAATGGTCAAAGTCAGGCCAACATAACCTATACGGTAACCACCCACCCCCGGCATGGACGCATTGCTATAAACGACCAAGAAGTCATGACCTTCTGCCATGAGGATCTCCAACATGGCCGTGTTGTCTATCACATGACTGAGCTCAGTGAATCGGAAGACAGCTTTCAAATCTCCATCTCGGCCACGGCACCGGGTGTGGAGTATGGAAACGTGACATCACAGACAGTGAAGGTAGTCGTGCGACCTCTCATCTATTTACGGGAACCAGTGAGAGTCCCCAGTGGCATCGCCGTGAAACTGGGGAAAGCCATGATGGACGCCTCGGAGCTGGCGAGAATTAGCAGAGCCGACCCGATCTTTGAGGTTCTGGCTCCACCAAAACATGGCAAACTTGTCAAGGTATGGCTTCATTTTTTTTAAGAAAAGCAAGAATGTTCTTGTTTTTTGTAATAATATCCAAATGAAGAATAGATCAAATAAACAGGTTGATTGTGTACATCTATTAGAGATAAGATTTATGGCTCTTTTAAAGAAGCTAGATCTTGAGGAGCCTTTCCTGTTAAAGAGCTTTTCAAAAGACTGGCTGGCTATTATGCTGTATTTTGTTATGTAACTCAAATATCAAAGAAACTATCTCTTATAGCAGTTATGAGATAATACTTATCTAAGAGCAACTCAAATTTACATATCCCAACAATATTTACTCTATTAAACACATGCACCTGGGGTTAGGCCCCTCCCACCTCCAAACACATGCACCTGGGGATAGGTTGATTGGCAACACTAAATGGTCCCTAGTGTGTGAATGTGAGTGTGAATGTTGTTGGCCCTGTGATGAGGTGGTGACTTGTCCAGGGTGTACCGAGTGCAGCTCGGATAGGCTCCAGCACCCCCTGTCATCCCGAGAGGGACAAGCGGTAGAAAATGGATGGATGGATTGTGTTTTTTATTGTAAACATTGCATTATGTAGTGCAATACCTCATGCTTTGACAATGAGATCACTGTTTTATCATTTTACCTTACCTAAAAAAATGTTGTGGTACCATACAACCTATGCATGCTACATGCTTTATTAAGTATATGCACACAAAAAATGTCCACCAGCATTTTAACAATACAGGAACAAAAATTACAAATAAGGATTAAACGTATATGTTTATAATACATCAAAATACAACTAGAATATGTATGCATGATAAAATTATGAATACAAAACTGCACTCCTATACCTACAGGCGCTAATATCTCCTCCAATTCCTGGTACAGCAGTAAAAGTGGTGTGCACATGTACTGCAGGTAACGTGGGCAATTTTCATATACAAATGGCTTGGAAAGGAACGACTCCCAACTGAGAATCATTTGTCATCGTTCACCTGAAAGAATTGTTCAAAAGACTCGACTCGTTCGCAAACGTCATGTCTAACATTTATGTAAAGCAACAAACAACAACTAAGAGTTCATCAAAACCAATTGTCGGAACATTTAAAGCACAAGCACCTAATTGGGTAAATGGTAAATTACAAGCAAACACACCAATACAAGCATATGCCTTTAAAAAGTCCATAAAATCGTAAAAATGTAATGACAAACTTCACTTATAGTTTGAAGCTAAAAATAGCCACTCAGAATGCTACAAGTATTAGTCCTAAAACTCACTGAATATGAAGGCAAAACTCTGCAAACATTTATGTTTATCCACCTTCCGCCCGAGTGCAGCTAGGATAGGCTCCACAACCGACCCCGAGAGGGACAAGTGGTAGAAAATAGGAGGATGGATGGATGATTATGAAACTTGTTCTACTTATGCTGTTTTCTGTTCATAGTTTTGTTTATAATATGAACGACGCCTGCTTTTTATGTTAGTCCATTGTTTGGGTTTGCACTGAAATGATATTATTTTGATTCAAAACAATGGCACTTTCCAAAGATGTGTACATTCCTACATAAAACTAACCCCGGGGTGTCCAAACATTCTCCACTGAGGGCCGCACACTGAAAAATCAATGTATGTGGGGGCTATTCTAAAATATTTAATTTTCAAAGCATACAGGTAAATAGATTTTTTGAAAGAAATAAAACAGGCCGGATGTCAGCAGAAAAAATAGCTCCAATGAGGCGAGATTGACCGCAGGTGGAACATTGGAGGCGGAATATCCTTTTTGTTGGCCTTAAGCTTTTGAATTACTTGACTTATTTAGATCAAACACAGCGATACACAATACTTTATGAGGAGCAATACGACAAATAGTACAACTGAACTTGCATCATTTGTGGAACATTTTATATTTAGTATTAAACATTACTCCAGGTTTTCTAATACATCATTTGCACTAATTAATTACATTTTTGCCAGGCTGTCTAAAAATGTCACTGCCTGTATAGTTTCTACTATAGCAAAAGTTTAATATTATAACGTTGCTCTGCCTTATATTTGATTAGCAACATGCTTTGCTTATGTTTTTAGACTGACACATCATATTCATAGAGGGAATTTTAAGTCTAAATTAAGATTGTACCCTTATCTGGTAGCAAAAATAAATACACATGTTACAATGTTACATATCAATCCATCAAAATCTAATTGTCGTTTTTGTACCATGTAGACCTTTACCTTGTTTATTCAGATTTTTTTTTTTCAAGAAACATGGTGTACATGTCAAGAGATTTATTAATGTCAAAGCAAGACTTTTTTGCCAAGAACCCAATTGTAGAAGTTGTAATGTAAACACAACTTCTGTACAGTAAATACAGTGCACCACAAGAGGTCAGTGTTGGATCATTTCATTAGCAGTGAATTCAATTGAATGTGTTTTGTTTATTCTGTTCGGTATATGTCGCTGCTATACATATGAACAAAGTAAATAATACTTTTTGGACGAATTGGGTGAATCATTTACCACTCTACACCACTCTAAACCGATTTTCTAGGTATAACGATTGATGATAAAATGAACTGGAAATCGCATGTAAAAAAAACACGTTAAAGCAAAATATGTTCTAGACCAAAAATCACTTCATATTCTCTACTGCTCACTAGTGTTACCATATTTGAGTTATTGTGCAGAAATCTGGGGAAATAACTACTAAACTACACTTCATTCATTAACAGTTTTACAAAAAAGTCAGTTATAATAATACATAATGTTGGATATAGAGAACATTCAAACCCTTTATTCATTCAATCGAAAATACTGAAATTCCACGACATAGTGAATTTGCGAACAGCTAAAATTATGCACAGAGCAAACTATAACCTGCTATCCAAGAATACACAACAATTATTCTCATCAAAAGAAAGGAGAAATATAATCTTAGAGAAAAATGCCATTTAAAACATTTTTACGCACGTACAACACTTAAGACCTTTAGTGTATCAGTATGTGAAATTAATTTATGGAATGGATCAAGCAAAGAAATCAAACAAAATACTAATATGATCCACTTCAAGAAACTCTTCAAACTTAAAGTGTTTACAAAGTACAAAGAAGAAAAACCATGATAAACATTCTCAATGTATTTCATCCATCCATTAATTTTCAAAATAATCTTATTTATCTCACCATATATGAAATATAACTTACTTCACTAATGATTATTTATTCATTTTTAATGTTAGTACTTATGGCGTATATTGTGAATACATTGAGAACAGGAAGTGAACATAAGTTTTAGCAACTGCTATGTAATGCAAAAGGGGTAGAATTAAATAAGCTCTGCTTCTTCCTACTCCTTTTTGAACATGTTGAATAGAGAAACTAGAAATTGTGATATATCATGTTGTATGCATGCATGTGTGATGTATCATGTTGTATGCATGCATGTGTGATGTATCATGTTGTATGCATGCATGTGTGATGTATCATGTTGTATGCATGCATGTGTGATGTATCATGTTGTATGTGTGATGTATCATGTTGTATGCATGCATGTGTGATGTATCATGTTGTATGCATGCATGTGTGATGTATCATGTTGTATGCATGCATGTGTGATGTATCATGTTGTATGCATGCATGTGTGATGCATCATGTTGTATGCATGCATGTGTGATGTATCATGTTGTATGCATGCATGTGTGATGTATCATGTTGTATGCATGCATGTGTGATGTATCATGTTGTATGCATGCATGTGTGATGTATCATGTTGTATGCATGCATGTGTGATGTATCATGTTGTATGCATGCATGTGTGATGTATCATGTTGTATGCATGCATGTGTGATGTATCATGTTGTATGCATGCATGTGTGATGTATCATGTTGTATGCATGCATGTGTGATGTATCATGTTGTATGCATGCATGTGTGATGTATCATGTTGTATGCATGCATGTGTGATGTATCATGTTGTATGCATGCATGTGTGATGTATCATGTTGTATGCATGCATGTGTGATGTATCAAGTTGTATGCATGCATGTGTGATGTATCATGTTGTATGCATGCATGTGTGATGTATCATGTTGTATGCATGCATGTGTGATGTATCATGTTGTATGCATGCATGTGTGATGTATCAAGTTGTATGCATGCATGTGTGATGTATCATGTTGTATGCATGCATGTGTGATGTATCATGTTGTATGCATGCATGTGTGATGTATCATGTTGTATGCATGCATGTGTGATGTATCATGTTGTATGCATGCATGTGTGATGTATCATGTTGTATGCATGCATGTGTGATGTATCAAGTTGTATGCATGCATGTGTGATATATCATGTTGTATGCATGCATGTGTGATGTATCATGTTGTATGCATGCATGTGTGATGTATCATGTTGTATGCATGCATGTGTGATGTATCAAGTTGTATGCATGCATGTGTGATATATCATGTTGTATGCATGCATGTGTGATGTATCATGTTGTATGCATGCATGTGTGATGTATCATGTTGTATGCATGCATGTGTGATGCATCAAGTTGTATGCATGCATGTGTGATGTATCATGTTGTATGCATGCATGTGTGATGTATCATGTTGTATGCATGCATGTGTGATGTATCATGTTGTATGCATGCATGTGTGATGTATCATGTTGTATGCATGCATGTGTGATGTATCATGTTGTATGCATGCATGTGTGATGTATCATGTTGTATGCATGCATGTGTGATGTATCATGTTGTATGCATGCATGTGTGATGTATCATGTTGTATGCATGCATGTGTGATGTATCATGTTGTATGCATGCATGTGTGATGTATCATGTTGTATGCATGCATGTGTGATGTATCATGTTGTATGTGTGATGTATCATGTTGTATGCATGCATGTGTGATGTATCATGTTGTATGCATGCATGTGTGATGTATCATGTTGTATGCATGCATGTGTGATGTATCATGTTGTATGCATGCATGTGTGATGTATCATGTTGTATGCATGCATGTGTGATGTATCATGTTGTATGCATGCATGTGTGATGTATCAAGTTGTATGCATGCATGTGTGATGTATCATGTTGTATGCATGCATGTGTGATGTATCATGTTGTATGCATGCATGTGTGATGCATCAAGTTGTATGCATGCATGTGTTATGTATCATGTTGTATGCATGCATGTGTGATGTATCATGTTGTATGCATGCATGTGTGATGTATCATGTTGTATGCATGCATGTGTGATGTATCATGTTGTATGCATGCATGTGTGATGTATCATGTTGTATGCATGCATGTGTGATGTATCATGTTGTATGCATGCATGTGTGATGTATCATGTTGTATGCATGCATGTGTGATGTATCAAGTTGTATGCATGCATGTGTGATGTATCATGTTGTATGCATGCATGTGTGATGTATCATGTTGTATGCATGCATGTGTGATGCATCAAGTTGTATGCATGCATGTGTGATGTATCATGTTGTATGCATGCATGTGTGATGTATCATGTTGTATGCATGCATGTGTGATGTATCATGTTGTATGCATGCATGTGTGATGTATCAAGTTGTATGCATGCATGTGTGATGTATCATGTTGTATGCATGCATGTGTGATGTATCATGTTGTATGCATGCATGTGTGATGCATCAAGTTGTATGCATGCATGTGTGATGTATCATGTTGTATGCATGCATGTGTGATGTATCAAGTTGTATGCATGCATGTGTGATGTATCATGTTGTATGCATGCATGTGTGATGTATCAAGTTGTATGCATGCATGTGTGATGTATCAAGTTGTATGCATGCATGTGTGATGTATCATGTTGTATGCATGCATGTGTGATGTATCATGTTGTATGCATGCATGTGTGATGTATCATGTTGTATGCATGCATGTGTGATGTATCATGTTGTATGCATGCATGTGTGATGTATCAAGTTGTATGCATGCATGTGTGATGTATCATGTTGTATGCATGCATGTGTGATGTATCATGTTGTATGCATGCATGTGTGATGCATCAAGTTGTATGCATGCATGTGTGATGTATCATGTTGTATGCATGCATGTGTGATGTATCATGTTGTATGCATGCATGTGTGATGTATCATGTTGTATGCATGCATGTGTGATGTATCAAGTTGTATGCATGCATGTGTGATGTATCAAGTTGTATGCATGCATGTGTGATGTATCATGTTGTATGCATGCATGTGTGATGTATCATGTTGTATGCATGCATGTGTGATGTATCATGTTGTATGCATGCATGTGTGATGTATCATGTTGTATGCATGCATGTGTGATGTATCAAGTTGTATGCATGCATGTGTGATGTATCATGTTGTATGCATGCATGTGTGATGTATCATGTTGTATGCATGCATGTGTGATGCATCAAGTTGTATGCATGCATGTGTGATGTATCATGTTGTATGCATGCATGTGTGATGTATCATGTTGTATGCATGCATGTGTGATGTATCATGTTGTATGCATGCATGTGTGATGTATCAAGTTGTATGCATGCATGTTCCAAATAAACTCACACTCAACTCAACTCAACTCAACACTTGGTGATCTCTAACAACATTCTAAAGTAAAAATGACTGCGTATGATAAATAAATATACATATACAGTATATATATATATATATATATATATATATATATATATATATATATATATATATATATATATATATATATATATATATATATATATATATATATATATATATATATATATGTACATATATACATATATATATATATGTACATATATACATATATATATATATGTACATATATATATATATATATATATATATATATATATATATATATATATATATATATATATATATATATATATATATATATATATACATATATATATATATTTATACTTTGTAATATTGTGCTTGCATGTACGCAGATGACCTATGACCCCAACAGAGCATCAGAGGTCCTGAAGTCCTTTACATTTCGTGACGTGTTGCAAGGACGCGTCGCCATCGAGGAGACTCTGAGCGACAACGACGATCAAATCCAAAGTAACGATTCGGCGCTAACAATTGGCCACGCCCCCGCCACGCCTCTCAACGATTCTTTCATCTTCCTGCTGAAGGCTGGAAATGTCCAACCAGCGAAAGGTGAGCTTCACTTCACCATCTTACCTCATCACCAGATGCATCACGCTCCGCCCGGTGGGAATAAAGCGGACGTGGCGAGTAGTGAACACAAGACGACACGGAGCAAGCCCGCTGCGGGAGGGCCGAGAGGAGGGGGGCGGACGCACGGCGGTGTGGAAATGGCTTTGCACCCTCACATCCTAACACACAAGAACCACAATAAGACGCATCATAAAGTGAGGCCTCACAACCGCATAGCAAACCACACGCATCATGGCAGCCGGTCAAAGTCCAGCCCTCCTCCGGCCGAGCCAGACCACGGCCCGGCACAGCCTCCTGACGTTCACCCCGTTCAGGTGGCGGTCCTCCCTCGACCTGCCTCGGACCCTCTGCTCATCATCCTGCCTCTGCTGGCATGTCTGCTCCTCATCGTGATCCTGGTGGTATTGATCCTGGTGTTGCGTCACCGCAGAGAGAAGCAGGCCAGGATGCGCCTCCTGCAGGAGCTCGCTTCTGTGCAGTTACCCGCCGAGGGCAGCCCGTATTCGGGCGGGCCCGAGCGAAGCGTGGCTATGCCCTCAGTGGTGGTCACCCCGCTTCGTACCGCCAGCTGCCCTGCCTCTCCCAGGGCACCCATAGGCCCCAGGAGGCGCAGTCTGGCCCCAGGGATGACCTTCTGGGGACCGTTTGAAGCTGAGGCTACAAGTAGTGATGAGAATATTACAGGTTGGGAAAGAGAGAACACTTTTGGTAGAAATTCGTTACCAGCCATTTCTGTAGCGTTCAAGTCCTCTCGTCGATCTAAGCCCCCCACGCTGAAAGACAACCAGTATTGGGTTTGATTGATCGGAATCAAATACGAACTGTGCCTTAGAGGTGTGCACTATTTACTGCTGTATAGGAGGCATGTATACTATGAACAACTTCAGGGCTTAATGATCTGTTTTGATTGAACCACATTTGAAGAAACACAACCAATATGAAACTCCAACAATAACATTGGTAAATGATAGTAGTCGAGCATTTGTAAAGGCAGAATGTCTGCACTGGACTGTGCCTAATAAAGCGTCCTGCGGGCTAAATTCAAAATGTGTTGCGGCAATACGCAATCAATGCGATCAATTGTTTGCTCGTTTTTAATGTCCTTTGCTATGTCGTATTGCTTTGGAACAAATATGTGTAATATAAATAGGTTTATTTATTTACTGTATCATGGATATTGCTTAATATTGATAACATGATAATGTTGGTACTTTAGTGAATTCTTTTAGTGTTTTATCTTGCCATGACTTCAGAATGATGGTATCTGTATCCTGGGACTTACTGTCAAGCAAGTTACAGCTCACAATGTGACAAGTGACTCCACTGGACCCCGACTTAAACAAGTTGAAAAACTGATTTGGGTGTTACCATTTAGTGGTCAATTGTACGGAATATGTACTTCACTGTGCAACCTACTAATAAAAGTCTCAATCTGTATCCTGGGACTTACTGTCAAGCAAGTTACAGCTCACAATGTGACAAGTGACTCCACTGGTAGTTCAATAAGTTTTTAAAATGTTAAGAATTTCTCCTCGATTGTCTCCTTCACCATGCACTGGTAAAGATTTATTTTTCAATAAAAGACAATTCAACATGCACATGCTTGATTTGATACAACTTCAAGTTTTGTTGAGCCCGTCAGGGAACTTCAATGACCACTTGATGAGCCCGTCAGGGAGCATCAATGACCACTTGATGAGCCCGTCAGGGAGCATCAATGACCACTTGATGAGCCCGTCAGGGAACATCAATGACCACTTGATGAGCCCGTCAGGGAACATCAATGACCACTTGATGAGCCCGTCAGGGAGCATCAATGACCACTTGATGAGCCCGTCAGGGAACATCAATGACCACTTGATGAGCCCGTCAGGGAACATCAATGACCACTTGATGAGCCCGTCAGGGAACATCAATGACCACTTGATAAGCCCGTCAGGGAACATCAATGACCACTTGATGAGCCCGTCAGGGAACATCAATGACCACTTGATGAGCCCGTCAGGGAGCATCAATGACCACTTGATGAGCCCGTCAGGGAACATCAATGACCACTTGATGAGCCCGTCAGGGAACATCAATGACCACTTGATGAGCCCGTCAGGGAACTTCAATGACCACTTGATGAGCCCGTCAGGGAACATCAATGACCACTTGATGAGCCCGTCAGGGAGCATCACTGACCACTTGATGAGCCCGTCAGGGAACATCAATGACCACTTGATGAGCCCGTCAGGTAACATCAATGACCACTTGATGAGCCCGTCAGGGAACTTCAATGACCACTTGATGAGCCCGTCAGGGAACATCAATGACCACTTGATGAGCCCGTCAGGGAACATCAATGACCACTTGATGAGCCCGTCAGGGAGCATCACTGACCACTTGATGAGCCCGTCAGGGAACATCAATGACCACTTGATGAGCCCGTCAGGTAACATCAATGACCACTTGATGAGCCCGTCAGGGAACATCAATGACCACTTGATGAGCCCGTCAGGGAACTTCAATGACCACTTGATGAGCCCGTCAGGGAACATCAATGACCACTTGATGAGCCCGTCAGGGAACATCAATGACCACTTGAAGAGCCCGTCAGGGAACATCAATGACCACTTGATGAGCCCGTCAGGGAACATCAATGACCACTTGATGAGCCCGTCAGGGAACTTCAATGACCACTTGATGAGCCCGTCAGGGAACTTCAATGACCACTTGATGAGCCCGTCAGGGAACATCAATGACCACTTGATGAGCCCGTCAGGGAACTTCAATGACCACTTGATGAGCCCGTCAGGGAACATCAATGACCACTTGATGAGCCCGTCAGGGAACATCAATGACCACTTGAAGAGCCCGTCAGGGAACATCAATGACCACTTGATGAGCCCGTCAGGGAGCATCAATGACCACTTGATGAGCCCGTCAGGGAACATCAATGACCACTTGATGAGCCCGTCAGGGAACATCAATGACCACTTGATGAGCCCGTCAGGGAACATCAATGACCACTTGATGAGCCCGTCAGGGAGCATCAATGACCACTTGATGAGCCCGTCAGGGAGCATCAATGACCACTTGATGAGCCCGTCAGGGAGCATCAATGACCACTTGATGAGCCCGTCCGTCCTCAACAGACCTTACACCTTTGTCACAAACATTCAATTTACAAACACCTCTGTTGGCAAACTTTTCAATTCACAAACTTTTAGACCGCGCCAAACAGGCCGAGGTGTGCAAACCATGTCTCTTTGTACGAACGTTTTTATTCAGTCATTCACTTTGTGTCAAGCCTGCAGGCAAAAAGCAGGACACAGCATTAATGGGGAGCTACATTTGCTGGCCAGGACACTACTAGTCACTTCTCAGCACTTCAGCGTGTGTGCTTTTTCTGTGTTTTTTCATCTTTTAACAAGTTTTGTCTATTTTGCTAAATCAACATGAGCCCTAAAAAGACAAAAGACCAGCGATTTTTCTGGAAGAATATGCCAAAGTAGATTTATTTCACAGCGGAGAGGAAAGCTCCTCTCCTTCAGCAGCGTGTCTTTCAAAGCACAAACACCCCCCAGTGGTACCCCTCGTCGTCGGCTTATTCCAGTGGAAATGGCGAGCATTTCATCACCAGAACAGCTGAGCTAGCTTCCCCGGGTTGGCCGACATGGTCTCACAAGATGTAGTTTCTCTTTAAATATCCTTCTTGAAAATGGCCTTGCAAATATATATCTGCCACCTAATCAACGATTTGTTCTCCTGCTCTGCTAGCCCGGTATGGCTACGGTGCAACACTTCCTGCTAAATTGCAACTTGTGAATGGATACTCACTTTGGAGTGACAAGTGAGTATCCAATCACAGTCTCATGAACATCAGACTACCTAGATAGGCTACTGACAACAACTGGTGATCTGATTGGCTATCCCACATGTATCTCAACTGTATGTGTTCTCAAATGTATCCGCTAATGGTCTTGATGAGTAACCAATCACAGGACGTGTAAATGTCACCATCAACCCTAGGCCTGCTAGAAGGCCTTACTGACAACAACTCGTGATCTGATTGGCTATGGCAACTGTCTATCAACTGTATTTCCCCGATGGCTTACAGTGCACACACATTGTTGATTCTGAAGACAGATTTGGTACAGCATGGCAACATAAACTAGCTGAATTCTGATTGGATACAAACTAAAACTAAAAACAACAGCGCTGGAAGGAGCATAAAATGACATGAAGAGAATATGAATACTTTTACATATTTAGGGAAAGTCAATAAAAACATTTTTGTATCTTTATATATGATGATGATTTGTGGTTATGTTAGGCCAGCAGAGAAGGTCCTGACGACACATGCACACCACTGCAATGAAGGATGTTACCATGCCAAATTGACTTTTTTGATGTTGTAACAGTAGAATGTGTCCGTACGACCTGAGAAAAATCTATCATCTCCCTCACTTATTTATGGCACTTTTAGGAAAAGAGGCCCTCAAAAATCACTTTGGATGAAACCATGAAAGCCTCTGTCATGACGCTATGTCTCGTGTTGTGATTTGATTATTATTCGCAGTTTAGGGTTCTGTTTTGTCCTCAGCGCTTCTTCCTCTGTTTACTTTTCTTGTTGCCTCGGGCACTGAATGGACACACCTGTCTTCAGTTTGTGATTAGTCGTCCCACCTGTCTCCTCCGTTAATCACTCCCTTTTATAATCTTTGGTCACCCAGCCTTAGTCGCTGGATCAATGTTCGCTATACACGCTGGGTTGGGATTTCTTCCCCCCCCCCCCGCATAACGACTTTCATGCTGTTCACCCTGTGTATGTTTTGGCTTCACGTTATGCTAGAGTCAAACTTTTTGTATTTTTTGCCTTGCCTTGTGGAACTAAAATGGATTTTTACCTGCGGGCTGGTTCCTGCTTGTTTTTCTGCATGAGTGAGAACACAACCATTGCAGCTGTACGACCCCACGAAGGCAACACTCTGATCCACCGCTAGCTAAAAAACAGAAGAGAGTAATAAATAGAACGCAGGTTTTGCTACACACCTTAAGGCGGGGGTCAGCAACTCGCAGCTCTTTAGCTCAGCACCCGTGTCTCCCTGGACCTCTATAGAGATTTGTGAAAATGGCAAAAGATAAAGAAAAAAGTATATTTTTTGTTTGAATATTTTTTCTGTAATAGAACAAACATGACACAAAGCTCCCTAAGTTTTGGAAATCCCACTGTTTATGTTATACATGCTTCACTGATGAGTAATCGGCAAGCACCATTTTGTCCTACTAATTTCAATTTCAGCGATCCTTGAACTCATCGTAGTTTGTTTACATGCACAAATTTATCCGATGCTGCCACAGAAAGACGTGTTTAATGCCACGCCTTCTTTGTCTCATTTTGTCCACCAAAGGTTTTATACTGTACGTGAATGCACAAAGGTGAGCTTTGTTGATTTTATTGATTTGCTGGAGTGCTATTCAGTTATATTTGGTCAATTAATGACTGCAAGCTAATCAAGGCTAACATGCTGTTTAGGCTAGCTGTATGTACATATTGTATCACTATGCCTCATTTGTAGGTATATTTGAGCTCATTTAATTTCCTTTATTTATGTCCTCTGTGTATTTAATTTATATATGCATGTCTCATGACACATTGTCTGTATGTAAAATTGGCTGCATTTCTCAAAGTTGTTTGTGTGCCATGTTGTTCCAGACCACAGCAAACATTACCCAGCTTGCAAAGATTGTAATAAATCCATTATAAGAAGACAGCCTGCGATTTCCTTAAACTTGGACACACGTCTATACCTGTGGCCATTCTGAGCCAGTAGTTATCTCATCCTGTGAGAAGTCTCCATTTTACTAATGATTTCCAATGTTGCAAAAATGGGTACAATAAAAATTTAAATATAACATTTTTGTCAACGAAGATTTGCGTCAGCCTTTGATAGTAGGCTAATATAGCTAATATAGACACTTACAATATGTCTTGCCTTCATTATAACACTTATTTAAGGATTTCAATTTTTTGCGGCTCCAAACAGATTTTAGTTTTGTATTCTTGGTCCAATATATTTCTATCAACATTTTGGGTTGCCGACCCCTGCCTTAAGGAATGGAGCTCTGCCAACTAGCTGCCAGTCAGCTACTGACATGCTTTTCTTCAGCAAAGCATGGTGTGGCTGTTAAAATGTGACCGTAGTGTTAGCAGTGTTGCTCATGCTAGCTTTGCTAGTGTCGCTAACGTGTGTCCCATCAGAATCCTGTCCTATTCCCTTCATGTAACGTTGTTTCGTCTGATATATGACATGAAGTTGGACCGGTCGGTGCATAAAGTTATAGTGTACATGTCTGAGACACGCATGGATAAACGCAGCTCATTACAGACACACAAAACAGCATTGGCCTGTTTTTACCTTCAGACTGAACATTGCATCCATCTAAAGCTGCACGTTTGCCCTGCACTCAAGAACAGGATGTCCTTAATTCTTTCCAATGCTGTGCTTGACCTGTGAGAAACCTTCTAAATCCTGCTTTTTCTTCAGTCGGTAAAATGTGAATGAGTTATACACTTGCAAAGATTTAGAATTATGCAATAGGATCATGAGAAAAGGAGATTGTGCACATGGTTTCTTGGCTTGTCAAGTGCATGGTCACACTGCACATTTTCCACTGGCAAAAACAATGAGTCAGCAAATAATAAACGTGGTGACTCTGACTCGTTATATTTGCAACTAAAAAACTGCTGCCTCTCACTCAGTACTACTGGGTTCAAATCCATAAATTGGAGAATTTTGCTTTTTGTTTCACCGCCATCATAGTTCACTGATTACATTTGTATAAGAGCGAAAATCAAGAATCCTGATACAGGGGTATTGGGTTCAAACCCCATATAGGTAATCAGTAATTTAGCTGTATGGCGTCAAGACAACATGCTAGTTGCTTGATTAACATATAGTTGAAAAATTATGTAAACGCTAAAAATAATAATAATCAAAAATAAATTGTCAAATAGTCAATGATGACACCTCAGGGGTTACCTGTGTGTGTGCGTGTGAGTGTAATTCCTGAAGTGGGTGGGAATAGGAGTAGAAAGTTAATAATAAAGAGCTTTGAAAAATGAGCACTCCTGGGTATGATTAAAATAAGATATGTTAAGTTAATTAAATAATTATTTTATTTACATTACATAGGAGAGGTGACACAGCCACAATGTATGTCACCTTGATGACTCCTGCCACAGTTATGTAAGTTACATATCAACTTTACCGGGATTCCAACCCAGCATCCTTTATTCCAAGTCAACAGTCTTAACCACTGGGCTATCATGGGTCTTGTGAAGAGAAGATATTGTTCCATACACAAATGTCATCGAGGACATCTTGCTCAGTAAAGTTTGTTGGAAGTTGAACAAAATACTGTCAACCAGAGTGGGGTTCAAACCCAGCACCTTTCACTCCGAGTCAACAGTCTTAACCACTGGGTTATCCTGGGTCTTGTGAAGACAAGATTTTGTTCCATACATAAATGTATTTGAGGCCTCTCAGCTGCAAAGCCACTCCCACATATCTGCCGCTCACGCCTACATATTTCATACTGCGGAAGAAGGAAACATGAAAGATGATAAATGACAAATAATGCAGATTAAGTTACTAACTGTTCAAATGTTGGCTCCAAATGTGTGAGGATGCATGGTGTGTTGAATAAAGACATAGCTGGAAAATTGTCAAAGTTGATCCATTCTAAAAAATATGTCTTAAACGTGAGCTAAATAATGACACCGATACCCAGGATAGCTGAGCGGTTAAACGCATTGACTTCCATAACGGGGTAATGGATTCCATTCCCAGTCATGTCGTTAGGTAACTTAAAAATCTCCAAAGTTTTGTTTCACCTCCATCGTAGTTTATCAAGACGGGTCCTCGGTTACATTTGTCATTGGGGCCCGGAATCTTCACTCAAGAAGACCAAGGATAGATCAGTGATTCACACTTGACCATTAACAAGGGGTACGGGTATCAAATCCTGCTCTGGTAGCTATGTAACTTATAGAGCTCCAATGTTTTGTTTCACCTATATCGTAGTTTATCTGAGACATGTGAGGGAGGTAGGAGGGAAGGAACTCTGGTTCACACTCCAATACAGCAGGTGGCGGTAATGCACCTTTAGCATTTAGTGTCCTGCCATAAAACAAGAAGAAGAAAAATAATGATTACAATAAAATAAACCCAATAAGGCTTTAAATCAAGCAATGCATTTACAGTTTGTTTAATATAGTCAGGCAATTTTACTAATGTGATGACGTTCATCCTCCATGCATCCACCAAAGCATCACCTTTAAATGCCTAATAATAGTACAAAAAGTTTAACGTGAGCAAATGATGAAATGACATGGATGTGCAGGTTCACATTGACAAAACATAGTCTCTCATTATGTAGCCAACCTAACATCTTTTTTGTCCCTCAGTGAGACTGCCGTACCAAATATTCTGTCCCAGTGGCTAAAAAAGGGAGCGTAGTTGCTGCTGGGTCTCTGATGGTGCATGTCATGAGCCGGTGCGCCCCCCAGCAGGCCGAAGGGCACCAGCCGATTGAGGCTCCACGGCAAATCGTAGCCAATGTGGTCCTCCACTGACATCCAGATACTGAGCACCGTGACGCACCACATTGTAAGAGGGTGACACTTGAGAAGAACGGGGTCCTGGTTGCTCCAGAGTCCAACCGTTATCAGCTCTGGGATGCTGAGGTGCTCGGTGGACCAGGAAAAAGGCGCCGTGTATTCGTGGTGGATGGCGTGGATGAAACGATAAAGCTGCTTGTGTTTGTGGTGTATAAAATGCCAGATGTAGTACTGAGTGTCAAAGAGTAGAAGAAGAGCCAGTCCATCTATGAAGATGTTGCGAAGGGCGGGAGCTTCCTGAGGTATCGCTGGTGGAGGAAGGATGAACATGCTGACCATCACACTTGGTAGGACAAAGAAGATGTGGTTAAAAAGAGCTGTCAGCAAGCTCCTGGCCATCATTCCAAGTGTGGGCTGCCTCTGCGGCTGGATCTTGTACTGGTGGAATAAAGGAGCCCTTTCTCCCAACAGGTCCATGACTGCAAAAGGTAAGCTGAAGAAGAAGTAGCTGCAAAAAGCAAGCAGGACTGGGAAGAAAGGGGACGAGATGAGAGGCAGGTGGTGCAGAAGCAGATAGTCCCACAGCGGCTGCAGGAGACACTCCCATCTTGTGGAGGTGAGAGGATGCGTTGGCAAGTCGCTGATGTTCAACATGTTGATGCAATGCTGCACACTGGACTGCTTCTGCACACTCCACACTAGCAAAATCCCTCTTATAAAGTATTGGAGTTTGACTCAAAGAGGATTAAAGGCCTACTGTAATGATTTTTATTTATTTAAACGGGGATAGCAGATCCATTCTATGTGTCATACTTGATTATTTCGCGATATTGCCATATTTTTGCTGAAAGGATTTAGTATAGAACAACGACGATAAACTTCGCAACTTTTGGTCGCTGATAAAAAAAAAGCCTTGCCTATAGCGGAAGTAGCGTGACGTCACAGGAGCTAGTATTCCTCACAATTCCCTGTTGTTTACAATGGAGCGAGAGAGATTCGGACCGAGAAAGCGACGATTACCCCATTAATTTGAGCGAGGATGAAAGATTTGTGGATGAGGAACGTTAGAGTGAAGGACTAGAGAGGCAGTGCAGGGTGTATCTTTTTTCGCTCTGACCGTAACTTAGGTACAAGCTGGCTCATTGGATTCCACACTCGGTCCTCCTGACTACAGCTCGCTCACGCCCATCGTTGTCCAGCCAGCCACAGATGTCGGTGCGGTGACTTGGAAGTCTCCCACTGACGGGCTGACACGCTGGTTCCGTAAATGGGCGGGCCCACCACACATGACCCATATATCGGGGGGATGTCTAAATGGTGTGCAAAATGTCTGACTTTGTGGGTGTTATCTGGTTGGCCTCCTTTGGGGACTTCCGGGTGGTTCTGCGTCTGGCGGGGCGTTGCCTTGGCGGGGAGTAGACAGACCGTGCACAAACCCCTCCCCCTTTCTCTCTCTCTCTCTCTTGCTCTTTCTTTCTTAATCCCCCAAAACCTAACTGGCCTGTGCCTCCTCTCCGTTGTATGGTTGATGCCCTGCCTCGCGCGGGTCCCTCTGGGGTCTCTGTTGGGGGCTTGCCTTTGCTCCTCCTCCTGGGGCGCACCCCCACCCATCCATTTCCTGTATAAATCACACAGGCAAAAAATTTACAATTTTTTTGATGGACTACTGTCACTATTAGGCCACTTGTTGCATTTTGTCTTGGAGCCACAGAGATGCCAATTTTATATCCGTTGTAAAACTTGTTTCACAATTTTATAAGGGATGCATTCCTCTGTCGCCTGGTTATGTGTCTTTTAGAATCCATATTTTACAATGCACAAGCTAAGGTGTATTTTGTGTACAATGGGCCGCAGAGAACTTCATCCTACCTCCACCCTGATCCTTATCCTAACCCTAACCTCACTATGGTGAATGCCTAAAACCTAACCTTGTCATAACTTGTAATACAATTTTTCAAGCCATTAATTAGGCTGGATCACAATTATGTGTGGAGGTAGGAGGTTCTCTGCCACCTAATTATGTCTTTCTATATTCCATTGGGATAGAGCATAATTTAAGGTGATTTATAATCATATTTTGATTAATATTTCAGTGAATATTGGTTGATTTGGCAGCTTTATTCAGAGGGACACGCAGTGCACTGTAATGACTGGTTTTGTCCACCAGATGGCGCCAGCGATACACGCTTGGCATTCTAGCAACTGGGTATTTTCCACAGAGTGACACTAGCAGATCACATGTCTCCTGTTCAGCCAATGAGCTGCATACTATCCTTCAAGTCTCCTTTCACTGTGTAACAAAGAATCAGAAGCGGGTTAGGGTTAGGGTTAGGTTTGTGGTTAGGGTTAGGGTTAGGGGAAGGGGGAGGGGCAAAGGGAGTGCACTGTCCGTCTGCAACCTGTCAAGGCGACGCCCACGCCAAACGCAGGACCCCCGGGACCCCATCCGACATAACTCCCATTGCGGGCGCTCAATGTGGTGGCAGACACACTCGAAAAATCCCTGCGGCTGTCCAACGACGCGTTTCGGCCCCCTAGGCCTCGTCAGGTTGGCTTTTGACCTCATGCCAACTGGGACGCTACTAATTCCCTAGTAGGTGGAGCACTTCTAATCTCCTGAGGCTTCCCTATTTGTCTTCACGGCCGGATGTCCCCTCATCACGGCCGGAGAGGGAATGAGCCTGCTGGCAGGAGGAGGATATATATAGGTGAGCTGCAGGGGGGCGGGGCTTAAGCTCCCCACTGCAGTGTCGCCAGCGACTACTCAAACCTATGGATCAAAGAGGGTTAGGGTTAGGGTTAGGGTTAGGGTTAAGGTTAGGTGTTGGGGGGTTAGGGTTAGGGTTTGGGGGAGGGAAAAGGGAATATGCACTGTCCGTCTACAGTCTGCCAGAGTGACCCCACACCCAGAGCACACCCCCCAGGGGACCCCAATCGTACAACGCCGAGAGTGGTGTCAGACACATCAACCAATTTCTTAATTATTTTTGTGAACATGCGACGCGTTTCGGCCTGTTTGGCCTCTTCAGGCATGTAAAGCTTCCACATTTGAGGTCTCCAGCAAGATGGCCACCTCATCCGCTGGAGCCTTTTTCCAAATGGAGCTGTGGAAGGGGGAGGATTTTACTAGAGCTCTGCAGGGGGCGGGGCTAAAGCTCACACCTGCAGTCGTTTAGTCTGCTCGTCAGACAGCCGAGGAAGAAGCCAGGTGTGGGAAAATCAGTCCAAAATAAGATAATAATCACACCACACACTAAACTAAACAAATCACTGCAAAGTATATACAGATAGGAAAAACACTGCAAAATATGTACAGGTAAGTATCACTGCAAAAATATACAGGAAAACTCAAACAAATCCAGGTAAGTATTTCATAAACACACGTCCAGATGGTTCCTCGGCGTCTGTGACCTCTGACCCCAATTTTAGAATGTGTCTGATTATCATCAGCCCTTCACCACATCCCAGCAATGCCCAACAGAGCCCCAAGGGGGGGGGGGGGGGCGCACAAAGGGCAGGATGCCACCCCAACGGCAGACTGGAGGCACTGGCTAGTTAGGTGTTGGGGGGTTAGGGTTAGGGTTTGGGGGAGGGAAAAGGGAATATGCACTGTCCGTCTACAGTCTGCCAGAGTGACCCCACACCCAGAGCACACCCCCCCAGGGGGACCCCAATCGTAGTGTCAGACACATCAACCAATTTCTTAATTATTTTTGTGAACATGCGACGCGTTTCGGCCTGTTTGGCCTCTTCAGGCATGTAAAGCTTCCACATTTGAGGTCTCCAGCAAGATGGCCACCTCATCCGCTGGAGCCTTTTTCCAAATGGAGCTGTGGGAGGGGGAGGATTTTACTAGAGCTCTGCAGGGGGCGGGGCTAAAGCTCACACCTGCAGTCGTTAAGTCCGCTCATCAGAAAGCCGAGGAAGAAGCCAGGTGTGGGAAAATCAATCCAAAATAAGGGTTAGGGTTAGGGTTAGGGTTGGGGTGGGGTTAGGGTTAGGGTTAGGATTAGAGTTAGGGTTAGGTTTAGAGTTAGGGTTAGGGTTAGGGTTAGGCGTAAAGAAAAATAGTTGGTTAGGTTTAGGCATAGAGAAAGAGAGTTGGTTAGGGTTAGGGCTAAGGGTGGGGGTGGGGCAATAGAAAAGAGCGAAAAAAAAGAATAAGAAGGGTGTGCACGGTCCGTCTATGGCCCAGCGGGCTCGCACTCACGCCTCATTGAGCCCCCCCGGGTGTCTAGTACCCAGTCTGTGGATCCAGAGGCCTTCCGCCCGCCTCCGTTGGGCGGCACTCCATCTGGAGTTGGCTTGGACCACACACGCCCGGACAGAAGCCCACCCGTGCCGGATAAAGTGTGGCACAAGGTAGGTGGTGGTGTTCTTCTGCCGGACAATGTTATATTTATGTTGGTGGAAACGGGTGGCGATGGTGTTGCCCGTTTCACCAACATACATAGCACGGCAACGCTGGCAGAGGATAACATACACGCAATTTTTGACCTGCCCGTCTCCTCTGTACAGTGGCCGGAAGACCTTACCGCTGTGGCGATTGACCAGCCACGGGATGTTCCGCAAGGGAGCGCTGCTCCGGGCCGAGGGCGGATCTCCGGTGGAACTGATCCGAGCCCTGACAAGCAGATCACCCAGGCTGGGATTTTTGCGGTAGGCAGAGACCAGATAATGGTCCTTCAGTTTGCCGCTTTTCTCCACAAAGGTACAAAAGTTACCCTTGACCCTTCTGGAAACCTGTACCGCCGCAGGTGAGAAGGTTGTAATGAGGGGGATCATGTGTTTACCAGGGGGAGGCTTCTTCTGGTCCAGGAAGCACCTGAACTGTCTCCTGAGGAAGGATCTGGAATACCCTCTCTTCCTCAGGGCCGTGAACAGGGCTCCCATGGCCGTTACAAAGTCCTCCCGCCTGGTGCAGATCCGGTGGAACCTCAACAGCTGGGACTTCACCAATCCCGCGTAGGTGTGTCGGGGGTGGAAGCTGGTTTTGTGGAGGAGGGCATGGGTATCCGTCTCTTTAAAAAACACCTTAATGTCCAGATGGTGAGTGGAGGTAAAATCCGGACCCTTGAAGGTGGTAGTGTCCAGGAAGTCCACCGACGTGGGGCTGGTGGCGGACTTGATGGTGATACTGGGGTTGTGGGTATTCAGGGTGTGGCGGAACACCTCAAATTCCTCCATGGAATGAGTCCACACCCCCCAGATATCATCCAAATACCTGAAATAATGGAGGGGCCTGATTGCGCAGGCAGCAAGGGCAGAGGTCTCCCATTCTGCCATGAAGATGTTAGCATAGGCCGGAGCAAACTTTTTGCCCATGGCCGTGCCCTTGATCTGTAGAAAGAAATGACCATTGAACTCAAAGTCGTTCCTCCTGAGGTTGATGTCGAGAAGCTGGAGGAGTTCCTTCTCGGGCCTGATCAGACACTAAGAAAAAAAACGGAGAAAAAAAAATAAAATTTGGATTTTTTCTAAATACCAAATCGACAGAGAGTAAAAAGCACCTCTTTTTACCTTCTCTCGATCAGACACTTAGAAAAAAAACGGAGAAAAAAAAAAAAAATTTTTGGATTTTTTCTAAGTACCAAATCGAAAGAGGGTAAAAAGCACCTCTTTTTACCTTCTCTCGATTAGACACTTAGAAAAAAAATGGAGAAAAAAAAAAAAAATTGGATTTTTTTCTAAGTACCAAATCGAAAGAGGATAAAAAGCACCTCTTTTTACCTTCTGTCGATCAGACACTTAGAAAAAAAACGGAGAAAAAAAAAAAAAAAAGTATTGGATTTTTTCTAAGTACCAAATCGAAAGAGGGTAAAAAGCACCTCTTTTTACCATCTCTCGATCAGACACTTAGAAAAAAAACAGAGAAAAAAAAAAAAAAATTGGATTTTTTCTAAGTACCAAATCGACAGAGGGTAAAAAGCACTTCTTTTTACCTTCTCTCGATGAGACACTTAGAAAAAAAATGGGAAAAAAAAAAAAAAATTCTTGGATTTTTTCTAAGTACCAAATCGAAAGAGGGTAAAAAGCAGCTCTTTTTACCTTCTCTCGATCAGACACTTAGAAAAAAACGGAGAAAAAAAAAAAATTGGATTTTTTCTAAGTACCAAATCGAAAGAGGGTAAAAAGCACCTCTTTTTACCTTCTCTCGATCAGACACTTAGAAAAAAAACGGAGAAAAAAAATATATATTGGATTTTTTCTAAGTACCAAATCGAAAGAGGGTGAAAAGCACCTCTTTTTACCTTCTCTCGATCAGACACTTAGAAAAAAAACGGAGGAGAAAAAAAAAAAATTGGATTTTTTTCTAACTACAAAATCGACAGAGGGTAAAAAAAGCACCTCTTTTTACCTTCTCTCGATCAGACACTTAGAAATTTTTTTTTTAAAATTCTTGGATTTTTTCTGAGTACCAAATCGAAAGAGGGTAAAAAGCACCTCTTTTTACCTTCTCTCGATGAGACACTTAGAAAAAAAACGGGAAAAAAAAATAAAAAATTATTGGATTTTTTCTAAGTACCAAATCGAAAGAGGGTAAAAAGCACCTCTTTTTACCTTCTCTCGATCAGACACTTACAAAAAAACGGAGAAAAATAAAAAAATTGGATTTTTTCTAAGTACCAAATCGAAAGAGGGTAAAAAGCACCTATTTTTACCTTCTCTCGATCAGACACTTAGAAAAAAAACAGAGGAAAAAAAAAAAAAATTGGATTTTTTCTAAGTACCAAATCGACAGAGGGTAAAAAGCACTTCTTTTTACCTTCTCTCGATGAGACACTTAGAAAAAAAACGGGAAAAAAATAAATACATTCTTGGATTTTTTCTAAGTACGAAATCGAAAGAGGGTAAAAAGCACCTCTTTTTACCTTCTCTCGATCAGACACTTAGAAAAAAAACGGAGAAAAAAAAAAAAAAAAAAGGATTTTTTCTAAGTACAAAATCGAGAGAGGCTAAAAATCACCTCTTTTTACCTTCTCTCGATCAGACACTTAGAAAAAAAACGGAAAAAAAAAAAAAATTCTTGGATTTTTTCTAAGTACAAAATCGAGAGAGGCTAAAAATCACCTCTTTTTACCTTCTCTCGATCAGACACTTAGAAAAAAACTGAAAAAAAAAAAAATTCTTGGATTTTTTCTAAGTACAAAATCGAGAGAGGCTAAAAATCACCTGTTTTTACCTTCTCTCGATCAGACACTTAGAAAAAAAACGGAAAAAAAAAAAATAATTCTTGGATTTCTTCTAAGTACAAAATCGAGAGAGGCTAAAAATCACCTCATTTTACCTTCTCTCGATCAGACACTTAGAAAAAAAACTGAAAAAAAAAAAAAAATTTTTTGATTTTTTCTAAGTACAAAATCGAGAGAGGCTAAAAATCACCTCTTTTTACCTTCTCTCGATCAGACACTTAGAAAAAAAACGGGAAAAAAAAAAAAATCTTGGATTTTTTCTAAGTACAAAATCGAGAGAGGCTAAAAATCACCTCTTTTTACCTTTTTCCGTTTTTTTTCTAAGTGTCTGATCGAGGTGAGGTAAAATGAGGTGATTTTTAGCCTCTCTCGATTTTGTACTTAGAAAAAATCCAATTTTTTTTTTTTTTTTTCCGTTTTTTTTCTAAGTGTCTGATCGAGAGAAGGTAAAATGAGGTGATTTTTAGCCTCTCTCGATTTTGTACTTAGAAAAAATCCAATTTTTTATTTTTTTTCCCGTTTTTTTTCTAAGTGTCTGATCGAGAGAAGGTAAAAAGAGGTGATTTTTAGCCTCTCTCGATTTTGTATTTAGAAAAAATCCAATTTTTTTTTTTTTTTTTTCCGTTTTTTTTCTAAGTGTCTGATCGAGAGAAGGTAAAATGAGGTGATTTTTAGCCTCTCTCGATTTTGTACTTAGAAAAAATCCAATTTTTTTTTTTTTTTTCCGTTTTTTTTTCTAAGTGTCTGATCGAGAGAAGGTAAAAAGAGGTGATTTTTAGCCTCTCTCGATTTTGTACTTAGAAAAAATCCAATTTTTTTTTTTTTTTTCCGTTTTTT
This sequence comes from Entelurus aequoreus, assembly GCF_033978785.1. Lineage (NCBI taxonomy): Eukaryota > Metazoa > Chordata > Actinopteri > Syngnathiformes > Syngnathidae > Entelurus > Entelurus aequoreus. Next base: position 86,340 of record NW_026907982.1, read on the forward strand.
TTCTAAGTGTCTGATCGCGAGAAGGTAAAAAGAGGTGATTTTTAGCCTCTCTCGATTTTGTACTTAGAAAAAATCCATTTTTTTTTTTTTTTTTTTCCGTTTTTTTTCTAAGTGTCTGATCGAGAGAAGGTAAAATGAGGTGATTTTTAGCCTCTCTCGATTTTGTACTTAGAAAAAATCCAAATTTTCTTTTTTTTTTTTTCCGTTTTTTTTCTAAGTGTCTGATCGAGAGAAGGTAAAAAGAGGTGATTTTTAGCCTCTCTCGATTTTGTACTTAGAAAAAATCCATTTTTTTTTTTTTTCCCGTTTTTTTTCTAAGTGTCTGATCGAGAGAAGGTAAAATGAGGTGATTTTTAGCCTCTCTCGATTTTGTACTTAGAAAAAATCCAAATATATATATTTTTTTCCCGTTTTTTTTCTAAGTGTCTGATCGAGAGAAGGTAAAAAGAGGTGATTTTTAGCCTCTCTCGATTTTGTACTTAGAAAAAATCCAATTTTTTATTTTTTTTCCCGTTTTTTTTCTAAGTGTCTGATCGAGAGAAGGTAAAAAGAGGTGATTTTTAGCCTCTCTCGATTTTGTATTTAGAAAAAATCCAATTTTTTTTTTTTTTTTTCCGTTTTTTTTCTAAGTGTCTGATCGAGAGAAGGTAAAATGAGGTGATTTTTAGCCTCTCTCGATTTTGTACTTAGAAAAAATCCAATTTTTTTTTTTTTTTTCCGTTTTTTTTCTAAGTGTCTGATCGAGAGAAGGTAAAAAGAGGTGATTTTTAGCCTCTCTCGATTTTGTACTTAGAAAAAATCCAATTTTTTTTTTTTTTTTCCGTTTTTTTTCTAAGTGTCTGATCGCGAGAAGGTAAAAAGAGGTGATTTTTAGCCTCTCTCGATTTTGTACTTAGAAAAAATCCAATTTTTTTTTTTTTTTTTCCGTTTTTTTCTAAGTGTCTGATCGAGAGAAGGTAAAAAGAGGTGATTTTTAGCCTCTCTCGATTTTGTACTTAGAAAAAATCCAATTTTTTTTTTTTTTTCCCGTTTTTTTTCTAAGTGTCTGATCGAGAGAAGGTAAAATGAGGTGATTTTTAGCCTCTCTCGATTTTGTACTTAGAAAAAATCCAATTTTTTATTTTTTTTCCCGTTTTTTTTCTAAGTGTCTGATCGAGAGAAGGTAAAAAGAGGTGATTTTTAGCCTCTCTCGATTTTGTATTTAGAAAAAATCCAATTTTTTTTTTTTTTTTTCCGTTTTTTTTCTAAGTGTCTGATCGAGAGAAGGTAAAATGAGGTGATTTTTAGCCTCTCTCGATTTTGTACTTAGAAAAAATCCAATTTTTTTTTTTTTTTTCCGTTTTTTTTCTAAGTGTCTGATCGAGAGAAGGTAAAAAGAGGTGATTTTTAGCCTCTCTCGATTTTGTACTTAGAAAAAATCCAATTTTTTTTTTTTTTTTCCGTTTTTTTTCTAAGTGTCTGATCGCGAGAAGGTAAAAAGAGGTGATTTTTAGCCTCTCTCGATTTTGTACTTAGAAAAAATCCATTTTTTTTTTTTTTTTTCCGTTTTTTTTCTAAGTGTCTGATCGAGAGAAGGTAAAATGAGGTGATTTTTAGCCTCTCTCGATTTTGTACTTAGAAAAAATCCAAATTTTCTTTTTTTTTTTTTCCGTTTTTTTTCTAAGTGTCTGATCGAGAGAAGGTAAAAAGAGGTGATTTTTAGCCTCTCTCGATTTTGTACTTAGAAAAAATCCATTTTTTTTTTTTTTCCCGTTTTTTTTCTAAGTGTCTGATCGAGAGAAGGTAAAATGAGGTGATTTTTAGCCTCTCTCGATTTTGTACTTAGAAAAAATCCAAATATATATATTTTTTTCCCGTTTTTTTTCTAAGTGTCTGATCGAGAGAAGGTAAAAAGAGGTGATTTTTAGCCTCTCTCGATTTTGTACTTAGAAAAAATCCATTTTTTTTTTTTTTTTTTTACATTTTTTTTCTTAGTGTCTGATCGAGAGAATGTAAAATGAGGTGATTTTTAGCCTCTCTCGATTTTGTACTTAGAAAAAATCAAATTTTTTTTTTTTTTCCGTTTTTTTTCTAAGTGTCTGATCGAGAGAAGGTAAAAAGAGGTGATTTTTAGCCTCTCTCGATTTTGTACTTAGAAAAAATCCAATATATATATTTTTTTTTCCCGTTTTTTTTCTAAGTGTCTGATCGAGAGAAGGTAAAAAGAGGTGATTTTTAGCCTCTCTCGATTTTGTACTTAGAAAAAATCCAAATTTTTTATTTTTTTTTTCCGTTTTTTTTCTAAGTGTCTGATCGAGAGTAGGTAAAATGAGGTGATTTTTAGCCTCTCTCGATTTTGTACTTAGAAAAAATCCAAATTTTTTTTTTTTTTTTCCCATTTTTTTTCTAAGTGTCTGATCGAGAGAAGGTAAAATGAGGTGATTTTTAGCCTCTCTCGATTTTGTACTTAGAAAAAATCCAATTTTTTTTTTTTTTCCCCGTTTTTTTTCTAAGTGTCTGATCGAGAGAAGGTAAAATGAGGTGATTTTTAGCCTCTCTCAATTTTGTACTTAGAAAAAATCCAATTTTTTTTTTTTTTTTCCCGTTTTTTTTCTAAGTGTCTGATCGAGAGAAGGTAAAAAGAGGTGATTTTTAGCCTCTCTCAATTTTGTACTTAGAAAAAATCCAATTTTTTTTTTTTTTTTTCCCGTTTTTTTTCTAAGTGTCTAATCGAGAGAAGGTAAAATGAGGTGATTTTTAGCCTCTCTCGATTTTGTAGTTAGAAAAAATCCAATTTTTTTTTTTTTTTTCTGTTTTTTTTCTAAGTGTCTGATCGAGAGAAGGTAAAATGAGGTGATTTTTAGCCTCTCTCGATTTTGTACTTAGAAAAAATCCAAATTTTTAATTTTCTTTTTCCGTTTTTTTTCTAAGTGTCTGATCGAGAGAAGGTAAAAAGAGGTGATTTTTAGCCTCTCTCGATTTTGTACTTAGAAAAAATCCAAATTTTTTATTTTTTTTTCCCGTTTTTTTTCTAAGTGTCTGATCGAGAGAAGGTAAAATGAGGTGATTTTTAGCCTCTCTCGATTTTGTACTTAGAAAAAATCTAATTTTTTTTTTTTTTTCCGTTTTTTTTCTAAGTGTCTGATCGAGAGAAGGTAAAATGAGGTGATTTTTAGCCTCTCTCAATTTTGTACTTAGAAAAAATCAAATTTTTTTTTTTTTTTTTTCCGTTTTTTTTCTAAGTGTCTGATCGAGAGAAGGTAAAATGAGGTGATTTTTAGCCTCTCTCGATTTTGTACTTAGAAAAAATCCAATTTTTTTTTTTTTTTTTTACGTTTTTTTTCGAAGTGTCTGATCGAGAAGGTAAAATGAGGTGATTTTTAGCATCTCTCGATTTTGTACTTAGAAAAAAATCCAATTTTTTTTTTTTTTTCTCCGTTTTTTTTCTAAGTGTCTGATCGAGAGAAGGTAAAAAGAGGTGATTTTTAGCCTCTCTCGATTTTGTACTTAGAAAAAATCCAATTTTTTTTTTTTTTTTCCGTTTTTTTTCTAAGTGTCTGATCGAGAGAAGGTAAAATGAGGTGATTTTTAGCCTCTCTCGATTTTGTACTTAGAAAAAATCCAAATTTTTTATTTTTTTTTTCCGTTTTTTTTCTAAGTGTCTGATCGAGAGAAGGTAAAATGAGGTGATTTTTAGCCTCTCTCGATTTTGTACTTAGAAAAAATCAAATTTTTTTTTTTTTTTTTTCCGTTTTTTTTCTAAGTGTCTGATCGAGAGAAGGTAAAATGAGGTGATTTTTAGCCTCTCTCGATTTTGTACTTAGAAAAAATCAATTTTTTTTTTTTTTTTTTCCGTTTTTTTTCTAAGTGTCTGATCGAGAGAAGGTAAAATGAGGTGATTTTTAGCCTCTCTCGATTTTGTACTTAGAAAAAATCCAATTTTTTTTTTTTTTTTACGTTTTTTTTCTAAGTGTCTGATCGAGAAGGTAAAATGAGGTGATTTTTAGCCTCTCTCGATTTTGTACTTAGAAAAAAATCCAATTTTTTTTTTTTTTTCTCCGTTTTTTTTCTAAGTGTCTGATCGAGAGAAGGTAAAATGAGGTGATTTTTAGCCTCTCTTGATTTTGTACTTAGAAAAAATCCAATTTTTTTTTTTTTTTTCCGTTTTTTTTCTAAGTGTCTGATCGAGAGAAGGTAAAAAGAGGTGATTTTTAGCCTCTCTCGATTTTGTACTTAGAAAAAATCCAATTTTTTTTTTTTTTTTCCATTTTTTTTCTAAGTGTCTGATCGAGAGAAGGTAAAATGAGGTGATTTTTAGCCTCTCTCGATTTTGTACTTAGAAAAAATCCAATTTTTTTTTTTTTTTTTTCCGTTTTTTTTCTAAGTGTCTGATCGAGAGAAGGTAAAATGAGGTGATTTTTAGCCTCTCTCGATTTTGTACTTAGAAAAAATCCAATTTTTTTTTTTTTCCCGTTTTTTTTCTAAGTGTCTGATCGAGAGAAGGAAAAAGAGGTGATTTTTAGCCTCTCTTGATTTTGTACTTAGAAAAAATCCAATTTTTTTTTTTTTTTTCCGTTTTTTTTTCTAAGTGTCTGATCGAGAGAAGGAAAAAGAGGTGATTTTTAGCCTCTCTTGATTTTGTACTTAGAAAAAATCCAATTTTTTTTTTTTTTTTTTCATTTTTTTTTCTAAGTGTCTGATCGAGAGAAGGAAAAAGAGGTGATTTTTAGCCACTCTCGATTTTGTACTTAGAAAAAATCCAAATTTTTTATTTTTTTTTTCCGTTTTTTTTCTAAGTGTCTGATCGAGAGAAGGAAAAAGAGGTGATTTTTAGCCTCTCTTGATTTTGTACTTAGAAAAAATCCAATTTTTTTTTTTTTTTTTTCTTTTTTTTTTCTAAGTGTCTGATCGAGAGAAGGAAAAAGAGGTGATTTTTAGCCACTCTCGATTTTGTACTTAGAAAAAATCCAAATTTTTTTTTTTTTTTTTTCCGTTTTTTTTCTAAGTGTCTGATCGAGAGAAGGAAAAAGAGGTGATTTTTAGCCTCTCTCGATTTTGTACTTAGAAAAAATCCAAATTTTTTTTTTTTTTCCCGTTTTTTTTCTAAGTGTCTGATCGAGAGAAGGAAAAAGAGGTGATTTTTAGCCTCTCTTGATTTTGTACTTAGAAAAAATCCAAATTTTTTTTTTTTTTTTTCAGTTTTTTTTCTAAGTGTCTGATCGAGAGAAGGAAAAAGAGGTGATTTTTAGCCTCTTTTGATTTTGTACTTAGAAAAAATCCAATTTTTTTTTTTTTTTTTTCATTTTTTTTTCTAAGTGTGTGATCGAGAGAAGGAAAAAGAGGTGATTTTTAGCCTCTCTTGATTTTGTACTTAGAAAAAATCCAATTTTTATTTTTATTTTTTCATTTTTTTTTCTAAGTGTCTGATCGAGAGAAGGAAAAAGAGGTGATTTTTAGCCACTCTCGATTTTGTACTTAGAAAAAATCCAATTTTTTTTTTTTTTTTTTTCCGTTTTTTTTCTAAGTGTCTGATCGAGAGAAGGAAAAAGAGGTGATTTTTAGCCTCTCTCGATTTTGTACTTAGAAAAAATCCAAATTTTTTTTTTTTTTTTTCCCGTTTTTTTTCTAAGTGTCTGATCGAGAGAAGGAAAAAGAGGTGATTTTTAGCCTCTCTCGATTTTGTACTTAGAAAAAATCCAATTTTTTTTTTTTTTTTTTCATTTTTTTTTCTAAGTGTCTGATCGAGAGAAGGAAAAAGAGGTGATTTTTAGCCACTCTCGATTTTGTACTTAGAAAAAATCCAATTTTTTTTTTTTTTTTTTTCCGTTTTTTTTCTAAGTGTCTGATCGAGAGAAGGAAAAAGAGGTGATTTTTAGCCTCTCTCGATTTTGTACTTAGAAAAAATCCAAATTTTTTTTTTTTTTTTTTCCGTTTTTTTTCTAAGTGTCTGATCGAGAGAAGGAAAAAGAGGTGATTTTTAGCCTCTCTCGATTTTGTACTTAGAAAAAATCCAAATTTTTTTTTTTTTTTTTTAATTTTTTTTTCTAAGTGTCTGATCGAGAGAAGGAAAAAGAGGTGATTTTTAGCCACTCTCGATTTTGTACTTAGAAAAAATCCAAATTTTTTTTTTTTTTTTTTCCGTTTTTTTTCTAAGTGTCTGATCGAGAGAAGGAAAAAGAGGTGATTTTTAGCCTCTCTTGATTTTGTACTTAGAAAAAATCCAATTTTTTTTTTTTTTTTTTCATTTTTTTTTCTAAGTGTCTGATCGAGAGAAGGAAAAAGAGGTGATTTTTAGCCTCTCTCGATTTTGTACTTAGAAAAAATCCAAATTTTTTTTTTTTTTTTTTCATTTTTTTTTCTAAGTGTCTGATCGAGAGAAGGAAAAAGAGGTGATTTTTAGCCACTCTCGATTTTGTACTTAGAAAAAATCCAAATTTTTTTTTTTTTTTTTTCCGTTTTTTTTCTAAGTGTCTGATCGAGAGAAGGAAAAAGAGGTGATTTTTAGCCTCTCTCGATTTTGTACTTAGAAAAAATCCAATTTTTTTTTTTTTTCCGTTTTTTTTCTAAGTGTCTGATCGAGAGAAGGAAAAAGAGGTGATTTTTAGCCTCTCTCGATTTTGTACTTAGAAAAAATCCAATTATTATTTTTTTTTTCTGTTTTTTTTCTAAGTGTCTGATCGAGAGAAGGTAAAATGAGGTGATTTTTAGCCTCTCTCGATTTTGTACTTAGAAAAAATCCAAATTTTTAATTTTCTTTTTCCGTTTTTTTTCTAAGTGTCTGATCGAGAGAAGGTAAAATGAGGTGATTTTTAGCCTCTCTCGATTTTGTACTTAGAAAAAATCCAAATTTTTAATTTTCTTTTTCCGTTTTTTTTCTAAGTGTCTGATCGAGAGAAGGTAAAAAGAGGTGATTTTTAGCCTCTCTCGATTTTGTACTTAGAAAAAATCCAAATTTTTTATTTTTTTTTTCCGTTTTTTTTCTAAGTGTCTGATCGAGAGAAGGTAAAATGAGGTGATTTTTAGCCTCTCTCGATTTTGTACTTAGAAAAAATCTAATTTTTTTTTTTTTTTTCCGTTTTTTTTCTAAGTGTCTGATCGAGAGAAGGTAAAATGAGGTGATTTTTAGCCTCTCTCAATTTTGTACTTAGAAAAAATCAATTTTTTTTTTTTTTTTTTTTCCGTTTTTTTTCTAAGTGTCTGATCGAGAGAAGGTAAAATGAGGTGATTTTTAGCCTCTCTCGATTTTGTACTTAGAAAAAATCCAATTTTTTTTTTTTTTTTTTACGTTTTTTTTCTAAGTGTCTGATCGAGAAGGTAAAATGAGGTGATTTTTAGCATCTCTCGATTTTGTACTTAGAAAAAAATCCAATTTTTTTTTTTTTTTTCTCCGTTTTTTTTCTAAGTGTCTGATCGAGAGAAGGTAAAAAGAGGTGATTTTTAGCCTCTCTCGATTTTGTACTTAGAAAAAATCCAATTTTTTTTTTTTTTTCCGTTTTTTTTCCAAGTGTCTGATCGAGAGAAGGTAAAATGAGGTGATTTTTAGCCTCTCTCGATTTTGTACTTAGAAAAAATCCAAATTTTTTATTTTTTTTTTCCGTTTTTTTTCTAAGTGTCTGATCGAGAGAAGGTAAAATGAGGTGATTTTTAGCCTCTCTCGATTTTGTACTTAGAAAAAATCAATTTTTTTTTTTTTTTTTTCCCGTTTTTTTTCTAAGTGTCTGATCGAGAGAAGGTAAAATGAGGTGATTTTTAGCCTCTCTCGATTTTGTACTTAGAAAAAATCAATTTTTTTTTTTTTTTTTTCCGTTTTTTTTCTAAGTGTCTGATCGAGAGAAGGTAAAATGAGGTGATTTTTAGCCTCTCTCGATTTTGTACTTAGAAAAAATCCAATTTTTTTTTTTTTTTTACGTTTTTTTTCTAAGTGTCTGATCGAGAAGGTAAAATGAGGTGATTTTTAGCCTCTCTCGATTTTGTACTTAGAAAAAAATCCAATTTTTTTTTTTTTTTCTCCGTTTTTTTTCTAAGTGTCTGATCGAGAGAAGGTAAAATGAGGTGATTTTTAGCCTCTCTTGATTTTGTACTTAGAAAAAATCCAATTTTTTTTTTTTTTTTCCGTTTTTTTTCTAAGTGTCTGATCGAGAGAAGGTAAAAAGAGGTGATTTTTAGCCTCTCTCGATTTTGTACTTAGAAAAAATCCAATTTTTTTTTTTTTTTCCATTTTTTTTCTAAGTGTCTGATCGAGAGAAGGTAAAATGAGGTGATTTTTAGCCTCTCTCGATTTTGTACTTAGAAAAAATCCAATTTTTTTTTTTTTTTTTCCGTTTTTTTTCTAAGTGTCTGATTGAGAGAAGGTAAAATGAGGTGATTTTTAGCCTCTCTCGATTTTGTACTTAGAAAAAATCCAATTTTTTTTTTTTTTTCCCGTTTTTTTTCTAAGTGTCTGATCGAGAAAAGGAAAAAGAGGTGATTTTTAGCCTCTCTTGATTTTGTACTTAGAAAAAATCCAATTTTTTTTTTTTTTTTTCCGTTTTTTTTTCTAAGTGTCTGATCGAGAGAAGGAAAAAGAGGTGATTTTTAGCCTCTCTTGATTTTGTACTTAGAAAAAATCCAATTTTTTTTTTTTTTTTTTCATTTTTTTTTCTAAGTGTCTGATCGAGAGAAGGAAAAAGAGGTGATTTTTAGCCACTCTCGATTTTGTACTTAGAAAAAATCCAAATTTTTTTTTTTTTTTTTCCGTTTTTTTTCTAAGTGTCTGATCGAGAGAAGGAAAAAGAGGTGATTTTTAGCCTCTCTTGATTTTGTACTTAGAAAAAACCCAATTTTTTTTTTTTTTTTTCTTTTTTTTTTCTAAGTGTCTGATCGAGAGAAGGAAAAAGAGGTGATTTTTAGCCACTCTCGATTTTGTACTTAGAAAAAATCAAATTTTTTTTTTTTTTTTTTCCGTTTTTTTTCTAAGTGTCTGATCGAGAGAAGGAAAAAGAGGTGATTTTTAGCCTCTCTCGATTTTGTACTTAGAAAAAATCCAATTTTTTTTTTTTTTTTTCCCGTTTTTTTTCTAAGTGTCTGATCGAGAGAAGGAAAAAGAGGTGATTTTTAGCCACTCTCGATTTAGTACTTAGAAAAAATCCCAATTTTTTTTTTTTTTTTTTCCGTTTTTTTTCTAAGTGTCTGATCGAGAGAAGGAAAAAGAGGTGATTTTTGGCCACTCTCGATTTTGTACTTAGAAAAAATCCAAATTTTTTTTTTTTTTTTCAGTTTTTTTTCTAAGTGTCTGATCGAGAGAAGGAAAAAGAGGTGATTTTTAGCCTCTCTCGATTTTGTACTTAGAAAAAATCCAATTTTTTTTTTTTTTTTTTCAGTTTTTTTTCTAAGTGTCTGATCGAGAGAAGGAAAAAGAGGTGATTTTTAGCCTCTTTTGATTTTGTACTTAGAAAAAATCCAATTTTTTCTTTTTTTTTTTCATTTTTTTTTCTAAGTGTCTGATCGAGAGAAGGAAAAAGAGGTGATTTTTAGCCACTCTCGATTTTGTACTTAGAAAAAATCCAAATTTTTTTTTTTTTTTTTTCCGTTTTTTTTCTTAGTGTCTGATCGAGAGAAGGAAAAAGAGGTGATTTTTAGCCTCTCTCGATTTTGTACTTAGAAAAAATCCAAATTTTTTTTTTTTTTTTTTCCGTTTTTTTTCTAAGTGTGTGATCGAGAGAAGGAAAAAGAGGTGATTTTTAGCCTCTCTTGATTTTGTACTTAGAAAAAATCCAATTTTTTTTTTTTTTTTCATTTTTTTTTCTAAGTGTCTGATCGAGAGAAGGAAAAAGAGGTGATTTTTAGCCACTCTCGATTTTGTACTTAGAAAAAATCCAAATTTTTTTTTTTTTTTTTTCCGTTTTTTTTCTAAGTGTCTGATCGAGAGAAGGAAAAAGAGGTGATTTTTAGCCTCTCTTGATTTTGTACTTAGAAAAAATCCAATTTTTATTTTTATTTTTTCATTTTTTTTTCTAAGTGTCTGATCGAGAGAAGGAAAAAGAGGTGATTTTTAGCCACTCTCGATTTTGTACTTAGAAAAAATCCAATTTTTTTTTTTTTTTTTTTCCGTTTTTTTTCTAAGTGTCTGATCGAGAGAAGGAAAAAGAGGTGATTTTTAGCCTCTCTCGATTTTGTACTTAGAAAAAATCCAATTTATTTTTATTTTTTTTCATTTTTTTTTCTAAGTGTCTGATCGAGAGAAGGAAAAAGAGGTGATTTTTAGCCACTCTCGATTTTGTACTTAGAAAAAATCCCAATTTTTTTTTTTTTTTTTCCGTTTTTTTTCTAAGTGTCTGATCGAGAGAAGGAAAAAGAGGTGATTTTTAGCCTCTCTCGATTTTGTACTTAGAAAAAATCCAAATTTTTTTTTTTTTCCGTTTTTTTTCTAAGTGTCTGATCGAGAGAAGGAAAAAGAGGTGATTTTTAGCCTCTCTCGATTTTGTACTTAGAAAAAATCCAAATTTTTTTTTTTTTTTTTTCCGTTTTTTTTCTAAGTGTCTGATCGAGAGAAGGAAAAAGAGGTGATTTTTAGCCTCTCTTGATTTTGTACTTAGAAAAAATCCAATTTTTTTTTTTTTTTTTTTCATTTTTTTTTCTAAGTGTCTGATCGAGAGAAGGAAAAAGAGGTGATTTTTAGCCACTCTCGATTTTGTACTTAGAAAAAATCCAATTTTTTTTTTTTTTTTTCCGTTTTTTTTCTAAGTGTCTGATCGAGAGAAGGAAAAAGAGGTGATTTTTAGCCACTCTCGATTTTGTACTTACAAAAAATCAAAAATTTTTTTTTTTTTTTTCCGTTTTTTTTCTAAGTGTCTGATCGAGAGAAGGAAAAAGAGGTGATTTTTAGCCTCTCTCGATTTTGTACTTAGAAAAAATCCAAATTTTTTTTTTTTTTTTTTTCCGTTTTTTTTCTAAGTGTGTGATCGAGAGAAGGAAAAAGAGGTGATTTTTAGCCTCTCTTGATTTTGTACTTAGAAAAAATCCAATTTTTTTTTTTTTTTTTTCATTTTTTTTTCTAAGTGTCTGATCGAGAGAAGGAAAAAGAGGTGATTTTTAGCCACTCTCGATTTTGTACTAAGAAAAAATCCAAATATTTTTTTTTTTTTTTTTCCGTTTTTTTTCTAAGTGTCTGATCGAGAGAAGGAAAAAGAGGTGATTTTTAGCCTCTCTTGATTTTGTACTTAGAAAAAACCCAATTTTTATTTTTATTTTTTTCATTTTTTTTTCTAAGTGTCTGATCGAGAGAAGGAAAAAGAGGTGATTTTTAGCCTCTCTCGATTTTGTACTTAGAAAAAATCCAATTTTTTTTTTTTTTTTTTCATTTTTTTTTCTAAGTGTCTGATCGAGAGAAGGAAAAAGAGGTGATTTTTAGCCACTCTCGATTTTGTACTTAGAAAAAATCCAAATTTTTTTTTTTTTTCCGTTTTTTTTCTAAGTGTCTGATCGAGAGAAGGAAAAAGAGGTGATTTTTAGCCTCTCTCGATTTTGTACTTAGAAAAAATCCAAATTTTTTTTTTTTTTTCCGTTTTTTTTCTAAGTGTCTGATCGAGAGAAGGAAAAAGAGGTGATTTTTAGCCTCTCTCGATTTTGTACTTAGAAAAAATCCAAATTTTTTTTTTTTTTTCCCGTTTTTTTTCTAAGTGTCTGATCGAGAGAAGGAAAAAGAGGTGATTTTTAGCCTCTCTTGATTTTGTACTTAGAAAAAATCCAATTTTTTTTTTTTTTTTTTTCATTTTTTTTTCTAAGTGTCTGATCGAGAGAAGGAAAAAGAGGTGATTTTTAGCCACTCTCGATTTTGTACTTAGAAAAAATCCAATTTTTTTTTTTTTTTTTCCGTTTTTTTTCTAAGTGTCTGATCGAGAGAAGGAAAAAGAGGTGATTTTTAGCCACTCTCGATTTTGTACTAAGAAAAAATCCAAATTTTTTTTTTTTTTTTTTCCGTTTTTTTTCTAAGTGTCTGATCGAGAGAAGGAAAAAGAGGTGATTTTTAGCCTCTCTTGATTTTGTACTTAGAAAAAATCCAATTTTTTTTTTTTTTTTTTCATTTTTTTATCTAAGTGTCTGATCGAGAGAAGGAAAAAGAGGTGATTTTTAGCCACTCTCGATTTTGTACTTAGAAAAAATCCAAATTTTTTTTTTTTTTTTTTCCGTTTTTTTTCTAAGTGTCTGATCGAGAGAAGGAAAAAGAGGTGATTTTTAGCCTCTCTCGATTTTGTACTTAGAAAAAAATCCAATTTTTTTTTTTTTTTCTCCGTTTTTTTTCTAAGTGTCTGATCGAGAGAAGGTAAAATGAGGTGATTTTTAGCCTCTCTTGATTTTGTACTTAGAAAAAATCCAATTTTTTTTTTTTTTTTCCGTTTTTTTTCTAAGTGTCTGATCGAGAGAAGGTAAAAAGAGGTGATTTTTAGCCTCTCTCGATTTTGTACTTAGAAAAAATCCAATTTTTTTTTTTTTTTCCATTTTTTTTCTAAGTGTCTGATCGAGAGAAGGTAAAATGAGGTGATTTTTAGCCTCTCTCGATTTTGTACTTAGAAAAAATCCAATTTTTTTTTTTTTTTTTTCCGTTTTTTTTCTAAGTGTCTGATCGAGAGAAGGTAAATGAGGTGATTTTTAGCCTCTCTCGATTTTGTACTTAGAAAAAATCCAATTTTTTTTTTTTTCCCGTTTTTTTTCTAAGTGTCTGATCGAGAGAAGGAAAAAGAGGTGATTTTTAGCCTCTCTTGATTTTGTACTTAGAAAAAATCCAATTTTTTTTTTTTTTTTTCCGTTTTTTTTTCTAAGTGTCTGATCGAGAGAAGGAAAAAGAGGTGATTTTTAGCCTCTCTTGATTTTGTACTTAGAAAAAATCCAATTTTTTTTTTTTTTTTTCATTTTTTTTTCTAAGTGTCTGATCGAGAGAAGGAAAAAGAGGTGATTTTTAGCCACTCTCGATTTTGTACTTAGAAAAAATCCAAATTTTTTATTTTTTTTTCCGTTTTTTTTCTAAGTGTCTGATCGAGAGAAGGAAAAAGAGGTGATTTTTAGCCTCTCTCGATTTTGTACTTAGAAAAAATCCAATTTTTTTTTTTTTTTTTCTTTTTTTTTTCTAAGTGTCTGATCGAGAGAAGGAAAAAGAGGTGATTTTTAGGCACTCTCGATTTTGTACTTAGAAAAAATCAAAAATTTTTTTTTTTTTTTTTCCGTTTTTTTTCTAAGTGTCTGATCGAGAGAAGGAAAAAGAGGTGATTTTTAGCCTCTCTCGATTTTGTACTTAGAAAAAATCCAAATTTTTTTTTTTTTTTCCCGTTTTTTTTCTAAGTGTCTGATCGAGAGAAGGAAAAAGAGGTGATTTTTAGCCTCTCTTGATTTTGTACTTAGAAAAAATCCAAATTTTTTTTTTTTTTTTCAGTTTTTTTTCTAAGTGTCTGATCGAGAGAAGGAAAAAGAGGTGATTTTTAGCCTCTTTTGATTTTGTACTTAGAAAAAATCCAATTTTTTTTTTTTTTTTTTCATTTTTTTTTCTAAGTGTCTGATCGAGAGAAGGAAAAAGAGATGATTTTTAGCCACTCTCGATTTTGTACTTAGAAAAAATCCAAATTTTTATTTTTTTTTTTCCGTTTTTTTTCTTAGTGTCTGATCGAGAGAAGGAAAAAGAGGTGATTTTTAGCCTCTCTCGATTTTGTACTTAGAAAAAATCCAAATTTTTTTTTTTTTTTTTTCCGTTTTTTTTCTAAGTGTGTGATCGAGAGAAGGAAAAAGAGGTGATTTTTAGCCTCTCTTGATTTTGTACTTAGAAAAAATCCAATTTTTTTTTTTTTTTTTCATTTTTTTTTCTAAGTGTCTGATCGAGAGAAGGAAAAAGAGGTGATTTTTAGCCACTCTCGATTTTGTACTTAGAAAAAATCCAAATTTTTTTTTTTTTTTTTTCCGTTTTTTTTCTAAGTGTCTGATCGAGAGAAGGAAAAAGAGGTGATTTTTAGCCTCTCTTGATTTTGTACTTAGAAAAAATCCAATTTTTATTTTTATTTTTTCATTATTTTTTCTAAGTGTCTGATCGAGAGAAGGAAAAAGAGGTGATTTTTAGCCACTCTCGATTTTGTACTTAGAAAAAATCCAATTTTTTTTTTTTTTTTTTTCCGTTTTTTTTCTAAGTGTCTGATCGAGAGAAGGAAAAAGAGGTGATTTTTAGCCTCTCTCGATTTTGTACTTAGAAAAAATCCAATTTTTTTTTTTTTTTTTTCATTTTTTTTTCTAAGTGTCTGATCGAGAGAAGGAAAAAGAGGTGATTTTTAGCCACTCTCGATTTTGTACTTAGAAAAAATCCAAATTTTTTTTTTTTTTTTTCCGTTTTTTTTCTAAGTGTCTGATCGAGAGAAGGAAAAAGAGGTGATTTTTAGCCTCTCTCGATTTTGTACTTAGAAAAAATCCAAATTTTTTTTTTTTTTCCGTTTTTTTTCTAAGTGTCTGATCGAGAGAAGGAAAAAGAGGTGATTTTTAGCCTCTCTCGATTTTGTACTTAGAAAAAATCCCAATTTTTTTTTTTTTTTTTTCCGCTTTTTTTCTAAGGGTCTGATCGAGAGAAGGAAAAAGAGGTGATTTTTAGCCTCTCTTGATTTTGTACTTAGAAAAAATCCAATTTTTTTTTTTTTTTTTTTCATTTTTTTTTCTAAGTGTCTGATCGAGAGAAGGAAAAAGAGGTGATTTTTAGCCACTCTCGATTTTGTACTTAGAAAAAATCCAATTTTTTTTTTTTTTTTTTCCGTTTTTTTTCTAAGTGTCTGATCGAGAGAAGGAAAAAGAGGTGATTTTTAGCCACTCTCGATTTTGTACTTAGAAAAAATCCAAATTTTTTTTTTTTTTTTTTCCGTTTTTTTTCTAAGTGTCTGATCGAGAGAAGGAAAAAGAGGTGATTTTTAGCCTCTCTTGATTTTGTACTTAGAAAAAATCCAATTTTTTTTTTTTTTTTTTCATTTTTTTTTCTAAGTGTCTGATCGAGAGAAGGAAAAAGAGGTGATTTTTAGCCACTCTCGATTTTGTACTTAGAAAAAATCCAAATTTTTTATTTTTTTTTTTCCGTTTTTTTTCTAAGTGTCTGATCGAGAGAAGGAAAAAGAGGTGATTTTTAGCCTCTCTCGATTTTGTACTTAGAAAAAATCCAAATTTTTTTTTTTTTTTTTTCCGTTTTTTTTCTAAGTGTCTGATCGAGAGAAGGAAAAAGAGGTGATTTTTAGCCTCTCTCGATTTTGTACTTAGAAAAAATCCAATTTTTTTTTTTTTTTTTCTTTTTTTTTTCTAAGTGTCTGATCGAGAGAAGGAAAAAGAGGTGATTTTTAGCCACTCTCGATTTTGTACTTAGAAAAAATCCAATTTTTTTTTTTTTTTTTTTCCGTTTTTTTTCTAAGTGTCTGATCGAGAGAAGGAAAAAGAGGTGATTTTTAGCCTCTCTCGATTTTGTACTTAGAAAAAATCCAAATTTTTTTTTTTTTTTTTTCCGTTTTTTTTCTAAGTGTCTGATCGAGAGAAGGAAAAAGAGGTGATTTTTAGCCTCTCTCGATATTGTACTTAGAAAAAATCCAATTTTTTTTTTTTTTTTTTCATTTTTTTTTCTAAGTGTCTGATCGAGAGAAGGAAAAAGAGGTGATTTTTAGCCACTCTCGATTTTGTACTTAGAAAAAATCCAAAATTTATTTTTTTTTTTTCCGTTTTTTTTCTAAGTGTCTGATCGAGAGAAGGAAAAAGAGGTGATTTTTAGCCTCTCTTGATTTTGTACTTAGAAAAAATCCAATTTTTTTTTTTTTTTTTTCATTTTTTTTTCTAAGTGTCTGATCGAGAGAAGGAAAAAGAGGTGATTTTTAGCCTCTCTCGATTTTGTACTTAGAAAAAATCCAAATTTTTTATTTTTTTTTTTCATTTTTTTTTCTAAGTGTCTGATCGAGAGAAGGAAAAAGAGGTGATTTTTAGCCACTCTCGATTTTGTACTTAGAAAAAATCCAAATTTTTTTTTTTTTTTTTTCCGTTTTTTTTCTAAGTGTCTGATCGAGAGAAGGAAAAAGAGGTGTTTAGCCTCTCTTGATTTTGTACTTAGAAAAAATCCAATTTTTTTTTTTTTTTTTTCATTTTTTTTTCTAAGTGTCTGATCGAGAGAAGGAAAAAGAGGTGATTTTTAGCCACTCTCGATTTTGTACTTAGAAAAAATCCAAATTTTTTTTTTTTTTTTTTTCCGTTTTTTTTCTAAGTGTCTGATCGAGAGAAGGAAAAAGAGGTGATTTTTAGCCTCTCTCGATTTTGTACTTAGAAAAAATCCAATTTTTTTTTTTTTTTCCGTTTTTTTTCTAAGTGTCTGATCGAGAGAAGGAAAAAGAGGTGATTTTTAGCCTCTCTCGATTTTGTACTTAGAAAAAATCCAATTATTATTTTTTTTTTCTGTTTTTTTTCTAAGTGTCTGATCGAGAGAAGGTAAAATGAGGTGATTTTTAGCCTCTCTCGATTTTGTACTTAGAAAAAATCCAAATTTTTAATTTTCTTTTTCCGTTTTTTTTCTAAGTGTCTGATCGAGAGAAGGTAAAATGAGGTGATTTTTAGCCTCTCTCGATTTTGTACTTAGAAAAAATCCAAATTTTTAATTTTCTTTTTCCGTTTTTTTTCTAAGTGTCTGATCGAGAGAAGGTAAAAAGAGGTGATTTTTAGCCTCTCTCGATTTTGTACTTAGAAAAAATCCAAATTTTTTATTTTTTTTTTCCGTTTTTTTTCTAAGTGTCTGATCGAGAGAAGGTAAAATGAGGTGATTTTTAGCCTCTCTCGATTTTGTACTTAGAAAAAATCTAATTTTTTTTTTTTTTTTCCGTTTTTTTTCTAAGTGTCTGATCGAGAGAAGGTAAAATGAGGTGATTTTTAGCCTCTCTCAATTTTGTACTTAGAAAAAATCAATTTTTTTTTTTTTTTTTTTCCGTTTTTTTTCTAAGTGTCTGATCGAGAGAAGGTAAAATGAGGTGATTTTTAGCCTCTCTCGATTTTGTACTTAGAAAAAATCCAATTTTTTTTTTTTTTTTTTACGTTTTTTTTCTAAGTGTCTGATCGAGAAGGTAAAATGAGGTGATTTTTAGCATCTCTCGATTTTGTACTTAGAAAAAAATCCAATTTTTTTTTTTTTTTTCTCCGTTTTTTTTCTAAGTGTCTGATCGAGAGAAGGTAAAAAGAGGTGATTTTTAGCCTCTCTCGATTTTGTACTTAGAAAAAATCCAATTTTTTTTTTTTTTTTCCGTTTTTTTTCTAAGTGTCTGATCGAGAGAAGGTAAAATGAGGTGATTTTTAGCCTCTCTCGATTTTGTACTTAGAAAAAATCCAAATTTTTTATTTTTTTTTTCCGTTTTTTTTCTAAGTGTCTGATCGAGAGAAGGTAAAATGAGGTGATTTTTAGCCTCTCTCGATTTTGTACTTAGAAAAAATCAAATTTTTTTTTTTTTTTTTTCCGTTTTTTTTTCTAAGTGTCTGATCGAGAGAAGGTAAAATGAGGTGATTTTTAGCCTCTCTCGATTTTGTACTTAGAAAAAATCAATTTTTTTTTTTTTTTTTCCGTTTTTTTTCTAAGTGTCTGATCGAGAGAAGGTAAAATGAGGTGATTTTTAGCCTCTCTCGATTTTGTACTTAGAAAAAATCCAATTTTTTTTTTTTTTTTACGTTTTTTTTCTAAGTGTCTGATCGAGAAGGTAAAATGAGGTGATTTTTAGCCTCTCTCGATTTTGTACTTAGAAAAAAATCCAATTTTTTTTTTTTTTTCTCCGTTTTTTTTCTAAGTGTCTGATCGAGAGAAGGTAAAATGAGGTGATTTTTAGCCTCTCTTGATTTTGTACTTAGAAAAAATCCAATTTTTTTTTTTTTTTCCGTTTTTTTTTCTAAGTGTCTGATCGAGAGAAGGTAAAAAGAGGTGATTTTTAGCCTCTCTCGATTTTGTACTTAGAAAAAATCCAATTTTTTTTTTTTTTTCCATTTTTTTTCTAAGTGTCTGATCGAGAGAAGGTAAAATGAGGTGATTTTTAGCCTCTCTCGATTTTGTACTTAGAAAAAATCAAATTTTTTTTTTTTTTTTTCCGTTTTTTTTCTAAGTGTCTGATCGAGAGAAGGTAAAATGAGGTGATTTTTAGCCTCTCTCGATTTTGTACTTAGAAAAAATCCAATTTTTTTTTTTTTTTCCCGTTTTTTTTCTAAGTGTCTGATCGAGAGAAGGAAAAAGAGGTGATTTTTAGCCTCTCTTGATTTTGTACTTAGAAAAAATCCAATTTTTTTTTTTTTTTTTCCGTTTTTTTTTCTAAGTGTCTGATCGAGAGAAGGAAAAAGAGGTGATTTTTAGCCTCTCTTGATTTTGTACTTAGAAAAAATCCAATTTTTTTTTTTTTTTTTTCATTTTTTTTTCTAAGTGTCTGATCGAGAGAAGGAAAAAGAGGTGATTTTTAGCCACTCTCGATTTTGTACTTAGAAAAAATCCAAATTTTTTTTTTTTTTTTCCGTTTTTTTTCTAAGTGTCTGATCGAGAGAAGGAAAAAGAGGTGATTTTTAGCCTCTCTTGATTTTGTACTTAGAAAAAACCCAATTTTTTTTTTTTTTTTTTCTTTTTTTTTTCTAAGTGTCTGATCGAGAGAAGGAAAAAGAGGTGATTTTTAGCCACTCTCGATTTTGTACTTAGAAAAAATCAAATCAAATTTTTTTTTTTTTTTTTTTCCGTTTTTTTTCTAAGTGTCTGATCGAGAGAAGGAAAAAGAGGTGATTTTTAGCCTCTCTCGATTTTGTACTTAGAAAAAATCCAAATTTTTTTTTTTTTTTTTCCCGTTTTTTTTCTAAGTGTCTGATCGAGAGAAGGAAAAAGAGGTGATTTTTAGCCTCTCTTGATTTTGTACTTAGAAAAAATCCAATTTTTTTTATTTTTTTTTTCTTTTTTTTTTCTAAGTGTCTGATCGAGAGAAGGAAAAAGAGGTGATTTTTAGCCACTCTCGATTTAGTACTTAGAAAAAATCCCAATTTTTTTTTTTTTTTTTTCCGTTTTTTTTCTAAGTGTCTGATCGAGAGAAGGAAAAAGAGGTGATTTTTGGCCACTCTCGATTTTGTACTTAGAAAAAATCCAAATTTTTTTTTTTTTTTTTCCGTTTTTTTTCTAAGTGTCTGATTGAGAGAAGGAAAAAGAGGTGATTTTTAGCCTCTCTCGATTTTGTACTTAGAAAAAATCCAAATTTTTTTTTTTTTTTTTCAGTTTTTTTTCTAAGTGTGTGATCGAGAGAAGGAAAAAGAGGTGATTTTTAGCCTCTCTTGATTTTGTACTTAGAAAAAATCCAATTTTTTTTTTTTTTTTTTCATTTTTTTTTCTAAGTGTCTGATCGAGAGAAGGAAAAAGAGGTGATTTTTAGCCACTCTCGATTTTGTACTTAGAAAAAATCCAAATTTTTTTTTTTTTTTTTTCCGTTTTTTTTCTAAGTGTCTGATCGAGAGAAGGAAAAAGAGGTGATTTTTAGCCTCTCTTGATTTTGTACTTAGAAAAAATCCAATTTTTATTTTTATTTTTTCATTTTTTTTTCTAAGTGTCTGATCGAGAGAAGGAAAAAGAGGTGATTTTTAGCCACTCTCGATTTTGTACTTAGAAAAAATCCAATTTTTTTTTTTTTTTTTTTCCGTTTTTTTTCTAAGTGTCTGATCGAGAGAAGGAAAAAGAGGTGATTTTTAGCCTCTCTCGATTTTGTACTTAGAAAAAATCCAATTTTTTTTTTTTTTTTTTCATTTTTTTTTCTAAGTGTCTGATCGAGAGAAGGAAAAAGAGGTGATTTTTAGCCTCTCTCGATTTTGTACTTAGAAAAAATCCAAATTTTTTTTTTTTTTTTTCAGTTTTTTTTCTAAGTGTCTGATCGAGAGAAGGAAAAAGAGGTGATTTTTAGCCTCTTTTGATTTTGTACTTAGAAAAAATCCAATTTTTTTTTTTTTTTTTCATTTTTTTTTCTAAGTGTCTGATCGAGAGAAGGAAAAAGAGGTGATTTTTAGCCACTCTCGATTTTGTACTTAGAAAAAATCCAAATTTTTTTTTTTTTTTTTTCCGTTTTTTTTCTTAGTGTCTGATCGAGAGAAGGAAAAAGAGGTGATTTTTAGCCTCTCTCGATTTTGTACTTAGAAAAAATCCGAATTTTTTTTTTTTTTTTTTCCGTTTTTTTTCTAAGTGTGTGATCGAGAGAAGGAAAAAGAGGTGATTTTTAGCCTCTCTTGATTTTGTACTTAGAAAAAATCCAATTTTTTTTTTTTTTTTTTTCCGTTTTTTTTCTAAGTGTCTGATCGAGAGAAGGAAAAAGAGGTGATTTTTAGCCTCTCTTGATTTTGTACTTAGAAAAAATCCAATTTTTATTTTTATTTTTTCATTTTTTTTTCTAAGTGTCTGATCGAGAGAAGGAAAAAGAGGTGATTTTTAGCCACTCTCGATTTTGTACTTAGAAAAAATCCAATTTTTTTTTTTTTTTTTTTCCGTTTTTTTTCTAAGTGTCTGATCGAGAGAAGGAAAAAGAGGTGATTTTTAGCCTCTCTCGATTTTGTACTTAGAAAAAATCCAATTTTTTTTTTTTTTTTTTCATTTTTTTTTCTAAGTGTCTGATCGAGAGAAGGAAAAAGAGGTGATTTTTAGCCACTCTCGATTTTGTACTTAGAAAAAATCCAAATTTTTTTTTTTTTTTTTCCGTTTTTTTTCTAAGTGTCTGATCGAGAGAAGGAAAAAGAGGTGATTTTTAGCCTCTCTCGATTTTGTACTTAGAAAAAATCCAAATTTTTTATTTTTTTTCCGTTTTTTTTCTAAGTGTCTGATCGAGAGAAGGAAAAAGAGGTGATTTTTAGCCTCTCTCGATTTTGTACTTAGAAAAAATCCAAATTTTTTTTTTTTTTTTTCCGTTTTTTTTCTAAGTGTCTGATCGAGAGAAGGAAAAAGAGGTGATTTTTAGCCTCTCTTGATTTTGTACTTAGAAAAAATCCAATTTTTTTTTTTTTTTTTTTCATTTTTTTTTCTAAGTGTCTGATCGAGAGAAGGAAAAAGAGGTGATTTTTAGCCACTCTCGATTTTGTACTTAGAAAAAATCCAATTTTTTTTTTTTTTTTTCCCGTTTTTTTTCTAAGTGTCTGATCGAGAGAAGGAAAAAGAGGTGATTTTTAGCCACTCTCGATTTTGTACTTAGAAAAAATCCAATTTTTTTTTTTTTTTTTTCCGTTTTTTTTCTAAGTGTCTGATCGAGAGAAGGAAAAAGAGGTGATTTTTAGCCTCTCTCGATTTTGTACTTAGAAAAAATCCAATTTTTTTTTTTTTTTTTTTCCGTTTTTTTTCTAAGTGTGTGATCGAGAGAAGGAAAAAGAGGTGATTTTTAGCCTCTCTTGATTTTGTACTTAGAAAAAATCCAATTTTTTTTTTTTTTTTTCATTTTTTTTTTTAAGTGTCTGATCGAGAGAAGGAAAAAGAGGTGATTTTTAGCCACTCTCGATTTTGTACTAAGAAAAAATCCAAATTTTTTTTTTTTTTTTTTTCCGTTTTTTTTCTAAGTGTCTGATCGAGAGAAGGAAAAAGAGGTGATTTTTAGCCTCTCTTGATTTTGTACTTAGAAAAAACCCAATTTTTATTTTTATTTTTTTCATTTTTTTTTCTAAGTGTCTGATCGAGAGAAGGAAAAAGAGGTGATTTTTAGCCTCTCTCGATTTTGTACTTAGAAAAAATCCAATTTTTTTTTTTTTTTTTTCATTTTTTTTTCTAAGTGTCTGATCGAGAGAAGGAAAAAGAGGTGATTTTTAGCCACTCTCGATTTTGTACTTAGAAAAAATCCAAATTTTTTTTTTTTTTTCCGTTTTTTTTCTAAGTGTCTGATCGAGAGAAGGAAAAAGAGGTGATTTTTAGCCTCTCTCGATTTTGTACTTAGAAAAAATCCAAATTTTTTTTTTTTTTCCGTTTTTTTTCTAAGTGTCTGATCGAGAGAAGGAAAAAGAGGTGATTTTTAGCCTCTCTCGATTTTGTACTTAGAAAAAATCCAAATTTTTTTTTTTTTTTTTCCGTTTTTTTTCTAAGTGTCTGATCGAGAGAAGGAAAAAGAGGTGATTTTTAGCCTCTCTTGATTTTGTACTTAGAAAAAATCCAATTTTTTTTTTTTTTTTTTTCATTTTTTTTTCTAAGTGTCTGATCGAGAGAAGGAAAAAGAGGTGATTTTTAGCCACTCTCGATTTTGTACTTAGAAAAAATCCAATTTTTTTTTTTTTTTTTCCGTTTTTTTTCTAAGTGTCTGATCGAGAGAAGGAAAAAGAGGTGATTTTTAGCCACTCTCGATTTTGTACTAAGAAAAAATCCAAATTTTTTTTTTTTTTTTTTCCGTTTTTTTTCTAAGTGTCTGATCGAGAGAAGGAAAAAGAGGTGATTTTTAGCCTCTCTTGATTTTGTACTTAGAAAAAATCCAATTTTTTTTTTTTTTTTTTCATTTTTTTTTCTAAGTGTCTGATCGAGAGAAGGAAAAAGAGGTGATTTTTAGCCACTCTCGATTTTGTACTTAGAAAAAATCCAAATTTTTTTTTTTTTTTTTTCCGTTTTTTTTCTAAGTGTCTGATCGAGAGAAGGAAAAAGAGGTGATTTTTAGCCTCTCTCGATTTTGTACTTAGAAAAAATCCAAATTTTTTTTTTTTTTTTTTCCGTTTTTTTTCTAAGTGTCTGATCGAGAGAAGGAAAAAGAGGTGATTTTTAGCCTCTCTCGATTTTGTACTTAGAAAAAATCCAATTTTTTTTAATTTTTTTTCATTTTTTTTTCTAAGTGTCTGATCGAGAGAAGGAAAAAGAGGTGATTTTTAGCCACTCTCGATTTTGTACTTAGAAAAAATCCAAATTTTTTTTTTTTTTTTTCCGTTTTTTTTCTAAGTGTCTGATCGAGAGAAGGAAAAAGAGGTGATTTTTAGCCTCTCTCGATTTTGTACTTAGAAAAAATCCAAATTTTTTTTTTTTTTTTTTCCGTTTTTTTTCTAAGTGTCTGATCGAGAGAAGGAAAAAGAGGTGATTTTTAGCCTCTCTCGATTTTGTACTTAGAAAAAATCCAAATTTTTTTTTTTTTTTTTCATTTTTTTTCTAAGTGTCTGATCGAGAGAAGGAAAAAGAGGTGATTTTTAGCCACTCTCGATTTTGTACTTAGAAAAAATCCAAATTTTTTATTTTTTTTTTCCGTTTTTTTTCGAAGTGTCTGATCGAGAGAAGGAAAAAGAGGTGATTTTTAGCCTCTCTTGATTTTGTACTTAGAAAAAATCCAATTTTTTTTTTTTTTTTTTCATTTTTTTTTCTAAGTGTCTGATCGAGAGAAGGAAAAAGAGGTGATTTTTAGCCTCTCTCGATTTTGTACTTAGAAAAAATCCAAATTTTTTTTTTTTTTTTTTCATTTTTTTTTCTAAGTGTGTGATCGAGAGAAGGAAAAAGAGGTGATTTTTAGCCACTCTCGATTTTGTACTTAGAAAAAATCCAATTTTTTTTTTTTTTTTCCGTTTTTTTTCTAAGTGTCTGATCGAGAGAAGGTAAAAAGAGGTGATTTTTAGCCTCTCTCGATTTTGTATTTAGAAAAAATCCAATTTTTTTTTTTTTTTTCCCGTTTTTTTTCTAAGTGTCTGATCGAGAGAAGGTAAAATGAGGTGATTTTTAGCCTCTCTCGATTTTGTACTTAGAAAAAATCCAATTTTTTTTTTTTTTTCCGTTTTTTTTCTAAGTGTCTGATCGAGAGAAGGTAAAAAGAGGTGATTTTTAGCCTCTCTCGATTTTGTACTTAGAAAAAATCCAATTTTTTTTTTTTTTTTTCCGTTTTTTTTCTAAGTGTCTGATCGCGAGAAGGTAAAAAGAGGTGATTTTTAGCCTCTCTCGATTTTGTACTTAGAAAAAATCCAATTTTTTTTTTTTTTTTTTCCGTTTTTTTTCTAAGTGTCTGATCGAGAGAAGGAAAAAGAGGTGATTTTTAGCCACTCTCGATTTTGTACTTAGAAAAAATCCAAATTTTTTTTTTTTTTTTTTCCGTTTTTTTTCTAAGTGTCTGATCGCGAGAAGGTAAAAAGAGGTGATTTTTAGCCTCTCTCGATTTTGTACTTAGAAAAAATCCAATTTTTTTTTTTTTTTTTTCCGTTTTTTTTCTAAGTGTCTGATCGAGAGAAGGTAAAATGAGGTGATTTTTAGCCTCTCTCGATTTTGTACTTAGAAAAAATCCAAATTTTCTTTTTTTTTTTTTCCGTTTTTTTTCTAAGTGTCTGATCGAGAGAAGGTAAAAAGAGGTGATTTTTAGCCATTCTCGATTTTGTACTTAGAAAAAATCCATTTTTTTTTTTTTTTTCCCGTTTTTTTTCTAAGTGTCTGATCGAGAGAAGGTAAAATGAGGTGATTTTTAGCCTCTCTCGATTTTGTACTTAGAAAAAATCCAAATATATATATTTTTTTCCCGTTTTTTTTCTAAGTGTCTGATCGAGAGAAGGAAAAAGAGGTGATTTTTAGCCACTCTCGATTTTGTACTTAGAAAAAATCCAATTTTTTTTTTTTTTTTTTCCGTTTTTTTTCTAAGTGTCTGATCGAGAGAAGGAAAAAGAGGTGATTTTTAGCCTCTCTTGATTTTGTACTTAGAAAAAATCCAATTTTTTTTTTTTTTTTTTCATTTTTTTTTCTAAGTGTCTGATCGAGAGAAGGAAAAAGAGGTGATTTTTAGCCACTCTCGATTTTGTACTTAGAAAAAATCCAAATTTTTTTTTTTTTTTTTTCCGTTTTTTTTCTAAGTGTCTGATCGAGAGAAGGAAAAAGAGGTGATTTTTAGCCTCTCTCGATTTTGTACTTAGAAAAAATCCAAATTTTTTTTTTTTTTTTTTCCGTTTTTTTTCTAAGTGTCTGATCGAGAGAAGGAAAAAGAGGTGATTTTTCAGCCTCTCTCGATTTTGTACTTAGAAAAAATCCAATTTTTTTTTTTTTTTTTTCATTTTTTTTTCTAAGTGTCTGATCGAGAGAAGGAAAAAGAGGTGATTTTTAGCCACTCTCGATTTTGTACTTAGAAAAAATCCAAATTTTTTTTTTTTTTTTTTTCCGTTTTTTTTCTAAGTGTCTGATCGAGAGAAGGAAAAAGAGGTGATTTTTAGCCTCTCTCGATTTTGTACTTAGAAAAAATCCAAATTTTTTTTTTTTTTTTTCCCGTTTTTTTTCTAAGTGTCTGATCGAGAGAAGGAAAAAGAGGTGATTTTTAGCCTCTCTCGATTTTGTACTTAGAAAAAATCCAATTTTTTTTTTTTTTTTTTCATTTTTTTTTCTAAGTGTCTGATCGAGAGAAGGAAAAAGAGGTGATTTTTAGCCACTCTCGATTTTGTACTTAGAAAAAAATCCAAATTTTTTTTTTTTTTTTTCCGTTTTTTTTCTAAGTGTCTGATCGAGAGAAGGAAAAAGAGGTGATTTTTAGCCTCTCTTGATTTTGTACTTAGAAAAAATCCAATTTTTTTTTTTTTTTTTTCATTTTTTTTTCTAAGTGTCTGATCGAGAGAAGGAAAAAGAGGTGATTTTTAGCCTCTCTCGATTTTGTACTTAGAAAAAATCCAAATTTTTTTTTTTTTTTTTTCATTTTTTTTTCTAAGTGTGTGATCGAGAGAAGGAAAAAGAGGTGATTTTTAGCCACTCTCGATTTTGTACTTAGAAAAAATCCAATTTTTTTTTTTTTTTTCCGTTTTTTTTCTAAGTGTCTGATCGAGAGAAGGTAAAAAGAGGTGATTTTTAGCCTCTCTCGATTTTGTATTTAGAAAAAATCCAATTTTTTTTTTTTTTTCCCGTTTTTTTTCTAAGTGTCTGATCGAGAGAAGGTAAAATGAGGTGATTTTTAGCCTCTCTCGATTTTGTACTTAGAAAAAATCCAATTTTTTTTTTTTTTCCGTTTTTTTTCTAAGTGTCTGATCGAGAGAAGGTAAAAAGAGGTGATTTTTAGCCTCTCTCGATTTTGTACTTAGAAAAAATCCAATTTTTTTTTTTTTTTTTCCGTTTTTTTTCTAAGTGTCTGATCGCGAGAAGGTAAAAAGAGGTGATTTTTAGCCTCTCTCGATTTTGTACTTAGAAAAAATCCAATTTTTTTTTTTTTTTTTTCCGTTTTTTTTCTAAGTGTCTGATCGAGAGAAGGTAAAATGAGGTGATTTTTAGCCTCTCTCGATTTTGTACTTAGAAAAAATCCAAATTTTCTTTTTTTTTTTTTCCGTTTTTTTTCTAAGTGTCTGATCGAGAGAAGGTAAAAAGAGGTGATTTTTAGCCATTCTCGATTTTGTACTTAGAAAAAATCCATTTTTTTTTTTTTTCCCGTTTTTTTTCTAAGTGTCTGATCGAGAGAAGGTAAAATGAGGTGATTTTTAGCCTCTCTCGATTTTGTACTTAGAAAAAATCCAAATATATATATTTTTTTCCCGTTTTTTTTCTAAGTGTCTGATCGAGAGAAGGTAAAAAGAGGTGATTTTTAGCCTCTCTCGATTTTGTACTTAGAAAAAATCCAATATATATATTTTTTTTTTCCGTTTTTTTTCTAAGTGTCTGATCGAGAGAAGGTAAAAAGAGGTGATTTTTAGCCTCTCTCGATTTTGTACTTAGAAAAAATCCAATTTTTTTTTTTTTTTTTTCCGTTTTTTTTCTAAGTGTCTGATCGAGAGAAGGTAAAATGAGGTGATTTTTAGCCTCTCTCGATTTTGTACTTAGAAAAAATCCAAATTTTCTTTTTTTTTTTTTCCGTTTTTTTTCTAAGTGTCTGATCGAGAGAAGGTAAAAAGAGGTGATTTTTAGCCATTCTCGATTTTGTACTTAGAAAAAATCCATTTTTTTTTTTTTTTTCCCGTTTTTTTTCTAAGTGTCTGATCGAGAGAAGGTAAAATGAGGTGATTTTTAGCCTCTCTCGATTTTGTACTTAGAAAAAATCCAAATATATATATTTTTTTCCCGTTTTTTTTCTAAGTGTCTGATCGAGAGAAGGTAAAAAGAGGTGATTTTTAGCCTCTCTCGATTTTGTACTTAGAAAAAATCCAATATATATATATTTTTTTTCCGTTTTTTTTCTAAGTGTCTGATCGAGAGAAGGTAAAAAGAGGTGATTTTTAGCCTCTCTCGATTTTGTACTTAGAAAAAATCCAAATTTTTTATTTTTTTTTTCCGTTTTTTTTCTAAGTGTCTGATCGAGAGAAGGTAAAATGAGGTGATTTTTAGCCTCTCTCGATTTTGTACTTAGAAAAAATCCAAATTTTTTTTTTTTTTTTCCCATTTTTTTTCTAAGTGTCTGATCGAGAGAAGGTAAAATGAGGTGATTTTTAGCCTCTCTCGATTTTGTACTTAGAAAAAATCCAATTTTTTTTTTTTTTTTTCCCGTTTTTTTTCTAAGTGTCTGATCGAGAGAAGGTAAAATGAGGTGATTTTTAGCCTCTCTCGATTTTGTACTTAGAAAAAATCCAATTTTTTTTTTTTTTTCCCGTTTTTTTTCTAAGTGTCTGATCGAGAGAAGGTAAAAAGAGGTGATTTTTAGCCTCTCTCAATTTTGTACTTAGAAAAAATCCAATTTTTTATTTTTTTTTTCCCGTTTTTTTTCTAAGTGTCTAATCGAGAGAAGGTAAAATGAGGTGATTTTTAGCCTCTCTCGATTTTGTAGTTAGAAAAAATCCAATTTTTTTTTTTTTTTCTGTTTTTTTTCTAAGTGTCTGATCGAGAGAAGGTAAAATTAGGTGATTTTTAGCCTCTCTCGATTTTGTACTTAGAAAAAATCCAAATTTTTAATTTTCTTTTTCCGTTTTTTTTCTAAGTGTCTGATCGAGAGAAGGTAAAAAGAGGTGATTTTTAGCCTCTCTCGATTTTGTACTTAGAAAAAATCCAAATTTTTTATTTTTTTTTTCCGTTTTTTTTCTAAGTGTCTGATCGAGAGAAGGTAAAATGAGGTGATTTTTAGCCTCTCTCGATTTTGTACTTAGAAAAAATCTAAATTTTTTTTTTTTTTCCCGTTTTTTTTCTAAGTGTCTGATCGAGAGAAGGTAAAATGAGGTGATTTTTAGCCTCTCTCAATTTTGTACTTAGAAAAAATCAATTTTTTTTTTTTTTTTTCCGTTTTTTTTCTAAGTGTCTGATCGAGAGAAGGTAAAATGAGGTGATTTTTAGCCTCTCTCGATTTTGTACTTAGAGTGGCTGCGAGTGGACGTTGGCGACATCAAAATTGTCAACGTCTACAAACCACCACCCTCACAACTCACGCCAGTGTCACTGCCAGTGCTTGAACCACCGTGTGTATATGCTGGTGATTTCAACTGCCGGCATACACGGTGGGGATACAGTACCACCTCACCGAGCGGGGAAACTCTTTCTGACTGGGCAGAGCGCAACTCGCTCAACCTTCTCTACAACCCGAAGGGCCCAGCCAGCTTTCACTCCGCTCGGCATAACACTGACACGAACCCTGACCTGGCTTTCGTGAGTGTCGGTGTGGACACCCAGCTCCCCGACAGACGTGTTCTAGGAATGTTCCCCAGGTCGCAACACCGACCGTCGCTGATATCGGTGCCCGACCTCGTGACAACAGTTCCGAGCGGACCGATGAAGCGATGGAACTTCCGGAAGGCCAATTGGAAACTCTATCGCCTCCATACCAACAAGTCCACACGGTGTCTCCCACCACCAGACACACCCAACGTGGACGAGGCATACCAGGACTTCTGTAGGGCACTAACATCTGCGGCCAAAAAAGCCATCCCACGCGGCCGGCGTAAGAACTACAAACCATGCTGGGATGGCGAGTGCGAGACCCTCTACAGCGCCTTCCTCCGGGCTCCCTATGGCCCGGAGGCTAACAATTCAGCCACTGCCCTTCTTTCCACTCTTGGAAGGAAGAGGCACCAGCGCTGGAAAGAGGCAGTCCACTCCATCGACTTCTCGCACACTAGCCGTATCGCGTGGAGCACTTTGAACAACTTGACTGGTAGGTCTGAGCGCGCACCCCGAACATGCCCCGTTACCGCAAATGCTATTGCAGCACAGGTTGTGAAAAACGGGGCATATACCGGGATAAATCGAGATTTTTCCCGGGCGGTGCGCCAGGAAACTGCAGACCTCTGGAGGACAACAACATCTAGCGAGTGTAACATCTCCGGTGAGTTTTCACCAGAGGAGTTCACAGCTGCCCTCCAGTATACCAAACCAGGCAAGTCTGCTGGGCCTGACAACATCTGCCCAGAACTCGTGCTCCACGCTGCCCCTGCAATGAAGTCCTGGTTGAGAGTTTTCCTGTCTTCTTGCCTGCGCCAACTCCGGATCCCCAGGATTTGGAGAAGGGCCACTGTTGTCGCTATCCCCAAGCCGAACAAGCCAAAGGATGACGTAACGAGCTACAGACCAATCTCGTTGCTCTGCGTCCCCTTTAAAGTCCTCGAGCGCCTGATTCACGCCCGTGTCGAGCCCATCATAGACCCCCGCCTCCCCCGGGAGCAGGCGGGTTTTCGACGTGGGAAGTCCACGGTGGATCAGGTCGCCCTCCTTACCCAGGACATCGAGGACTGCTTTGAGGCGAAAAAGAAGGCCGGTGCCGTCTTCATAGAC
The DNA here is from genome assembly GCF_033978785.1 of Entelurus aequoreus. Taxonomy (NCBI): domain Eukaryota; kingdom Metazoa; phylum Chordata; class Actinopteri; order Syngnathiformes; family Syngnathidae; genus Entelurus; species Entelurus aequoreus. Next base: position 115,891 of record NW_026907982.1, read on the forward strand.
CTGACTGCTGCCTATGACACAGTCTGGCACCGCGGCCTCACCTGCAAACTTCTCCGCCTGCTTCCAGACAGGCACATGGTCAAAATGATCATGGAGCTTGTCTGGAACCGCAGCTTTACTCTCACCACCAGTAACGGAGATAAAAGCAGGTTGCGGCGCCTGAAAAATGGCGTCCCCCAGGGATCTGTCCTGGCTCCCCTCCTGTATAACATCTATACATACGACCTGCCTGCCACAGTCTCACGGAGGTTCGCATACGCAGACGATCTCGCGCTGCTGCACTCCGACAGGGACTGGCAGGCCTTGGAGGGAACTCTAAGCCAGGACATGGAGACTTTAGTGGCTTACCTCCATAACTGGAGATTGAAGCTCAGCGAATCCAAGACGGTGACACAAGCTTTCCACCTATACAATTGGGAAGCGGATCGTGAGATCAGGTTCGAGGTGCGGAAGCCGGATGGGGCTTCCCTTACCCTATGCCGGCCTCGTCCTACACCTGAAGACCCTCGTCCTGACCCTAAATACCTTGGGGTCACCCTGGACAGGTCGCTCACTTTCCGTAAACACCTCTTGGCAACACGCAAGAAACTCAACACCCGCGTCTCACTGCTGAGACGGTTGGTCGGGTCCGGTTGGGGTGCCGGGGCAAGAACTCTGCGAACAGCAGCACTTGCCCTGGTCTACTCAACTGCTGAGTACTGCGCACCTGTCTGGGCGCGCAGTGCTCACTCTAAACAACTTGATGTCCCGATCAACGAAGCCTTGCGTGTTATCACTGGATGCCTGCGCCCCACCCCTGTGGAGCTACTGCCCATCTTAGCAGGCATCCAACCCGCTGAGCTTCGTCGCCAAGGTGCTGTAGCAACTCTGGCGGGCCGGGCAAACATGGATGAGAACCACCTGCTCCATGAAAGGCTCACACTCTCCTCAGAGCCAACGCCCCGCCTCCCCTCCAGAGACCCACTGGTACCAGCCGCCCTGAAGCTCCTGCAGCAATGCAGTGACAACAACATCAGGGCGGCTCACTGGGCGAATCACAAATGGAGCACGGACCTGGAGCATACCATCTCCTCCAGACTCCGTGACTTCATACCTGACACCAGCTCAATACCAGGCCTCTCACTACCACGAGTGGCCTGGGTGAGGCTTAACCGCCTCCGAACTGGTGTCGGTCGCTTTCGCTCAAACATGTTCCAGTGGGGCTTAGCACCTAACGCGACGTGTGAGTGTGGCGCGGAGGAGCAGACTGCCGACCACGTGATCCTGCGTTGCCCGATTTATCGTGCTCCTAATGGTTTGCGTGGCCTGGCGGACCTGGATGACTGCTCGGTGACCTGGCTCACTTCTGTGTGTCCTGACATATGAACGGGAGGGCCCCCGGGCCTGGGGTGGTAAAAGGCATAGACCCTCGGCCTCAGGTCCGGGTGCCGGAAAACAGCTGCCCATACGATGAAGTACTTAGAAAAAATCCAATTTTTTTTTTTTTTTTACGTTTTTTTTCTAAGTGTCTGATCGAGAAGGTAAAATGAGGTGATTTTTAGCATCTCTCGATTTTGTACTTAGAAAAAAATCCAATTTTTTTTGTTTTTTTCTCCGTTTTTTTTCTAAGTGTCTGATCGAGAGAAGGTAAAAAGAGGTGATTTTTAGCCTCTCTCGATTTTGTACTTAGAAAAAATCCAATTTTTTTTTTTTTTTTCCGTTTTTTTTCTAAGTGTCTGATCGAGAGAAGGTAAAATGAGGTGATTTTTAGCCTCTCTCGATTTTGTACTTAGAAAAAATCCAAATTTTTTATTTTTTTTTTCCGTTTTTTTTCTAAGTGTCTGATCGAGAGAAGGTAAAATGAGGTGATTTTTAGCCTCTCTCGATTTTGTACTTAGAAAAAATCAAATTTTTTTTTTTTTTTTTTCCGTTTTTTTTCTAAGTGTCTGATCGAGAGAAGGTAAAATGAGGTGATTTTAGCCTCTCTCGATTTTGTACTTAGAAAAAATCAATTTTTATTTTTTTTTTTCCCGTTTTTTTTCTAAGTGTCTGATCGAGAGAAGGTAAAATGAGGTGATTTTTAGCCTCTCTCGATTTTGTACTTAGAAAAAATCCAATTTTTTTTTTTTTTTTACGTTTTTTTTCTAAGTGTCTGATCGAGAGAAGGTAAAAAGAGGTGATTTTTAGCCTCTCTCGATTTTGTACTTAGAAAAAATCCAATTTTTTTTTTTTTTTCCATTTTTTTTCTAAGTGTCTGATCGAGAGAAGGTAAAATGAGGTGATTTTTAGCCTCTCTCGATTTTGTACTTAGAAAAAATCCAATTTTTTTTTTTTTTTTTTCCGTTTTTTTTCTAAGTGTCTGATCGAGAGAAGGTAAAATGAGGTGATTTTTAGCCTCTCTCGATTTTGTACTTAGAAAAAATCCAATTTTTTTTTTTTCCCGTTTTTTTTCTAAGTGTCTGATCGAGAGAAGGAAAAAGAGGTGATTTTTAGCCTCTCTTGATTTTGTACTTAGAAAAAATCCAATTTTTTTTTTTTTTTTTCCGTTTTTTTTTCTAAGTGTCTGATCGAGAGAAGGAAAAAGAGGTGATTTTTAGCCTCTCTTGATTTTGTACTTAGAAAAAATCCAATTTTATTTTTTTTTTTCATTTTTTTTTCTAAGTGTCTGATCGAGAGAAGGAAAAAGAGGTGATTTTTAGCCTCTCTCGATTTTGTACTTAGAAAAAATCCAAATTTTTTTTTTTTTTTTTTCCGTTTTTTTTCTAAGTGTCTGATCGAGAGAAGGAAAAAGAGGTGATTTTTAGCCTCTCTCGATTTTGTACTTAGAAAAAATCCAAATTTTTTTTTTTTTTTTTCCCGTTTTTTTTCTAAGTGTCTGATCGAGAGAAGGAAAAAGAGGTGATTTTTAGCCTCTCTTGATTTTGTACTTAGAAAAAATCCAATTTTTTTTTTTTTTTTTTTCTTTTTTTTTTCTTAGTGTCTGATCGAGAGAAGGAAAAAGAGGTGATTTTTAGCCACTCTCGATTTTGTACTTAGAAAAAATCCAAATTTTTTTTTTTTTTTTTTCCGTTTTTTTTCTAAGTGTCTGATCGAGAGAAGGAAAAAGAGGTGATTTTTAGCCTCTCTTGATTTTGTACTTAGAAAAAATCCAATTTTTATTTTTATTTTTTCATTTTTTTTTCTAAGTGTCTGATCGAGAGAAGGAAAAAGAGGTGATTTTTAGCCACTCTCGATTTTGTACTTAGAAAAAATCCAATTTTTTTTTTTTTTTTTTTCCGTTTTTTTTCTAAGTGTCTGATCGAGAGAAGGAAAAAGAGGTGATTTTTAGCCTCTCTCGATTTTGTACTTAGAAAAAATCCAATTTTTTTTTTTTTTTTTTCATTTTTTTTTCTAAGTGTCTGATCGAGAGAAGGAAAAAGAGGTGATTTTTAGCCACTCTCGATTTTGTACTTAGAAAAAATCCAAATTTTTTTTTTTTTTTCCCCGTTTTTTTTCTAAGTGTCTGATCGAGAGAAGGAAAAAGAGGTGATTTTTAGCCTCTCTCGATTTTGTACTTAGAAAAAATCCAAATTTTTTTTTTTTTTTTCCGTTTTTTTTTCTAAGTGTCTGATCGAGAGAAGGAAAAAGAGGTGATTTTTAGCCTCTCTCGATTTTGTACTTAGAAAAAATCCAAATTTTTTTTTTTTTTTTTTCCGTTTTTTTTCTAAGTGTCTGATCGAGAGAAGGAAAAAGAGGTGATTTTTAGCCTCTCTTGATTTTGTACTTAGAAAAAATCCAATTTTTTTTTTTTTTTTTTCATTTTTTTTTCTAAGTGTCTGATCGAGAGAAGGAAAAAGAGGTGATTTTTAGCCACTCTTGATTTTGTACTTAGAAAAAATCCAATTTTTTTTTTTTTTTTTTCCGTTTTTTTTCTAAGTGTCTGATCGAGAGAAGGAAAAAGAGGTGATTTTTAGCCTCTCTCGATTTTGTACTTAGAAAAAATCCAAATTTTTTTTTTTTTTTTTCCGTTTTTTTTCTAAGTGTGTGATCGAGAGAAGGAAAAAGAGGTGATTTTTAGCCTCTCTTGATTTTGTACTTAGAAAAAATCCAATTTTTTTTTTTTTTTTTTCATTTTTTTTTCTAAGTGTCTGATCGAGAGAAGGAAAAAGAGGTGATTTTTAGCCACTCTCGATTTTGTACTTAGAAAAAATCCAAATTTTTTTTTTTTTTTTTTCCGTTTTTTTTCTAAGTGTCTGATCGAGAGAAGGAAAAAGAGGTGATTTTTAGCCTCTCTTGATTTTGTACTTAGAAAAAAATCCAATTTTTATTTTTATTTTTTTCATTTTTTTTTCTAAGTGTCTGATCGAGAGAAGGAAAAAGAGGTGATTTTTAGCCACTCTCGATTTTGTACTTAGAAAAAAATCCAATTTTTTTTTTTTTTTTCTTCCGTTTTTTTTCTAAGTGTCTGATCGAGAGAAGGAAAAAGAGGTGATTTTTAGCCTCTCTCGATTTTGTACTTAGAAAAAATCCAATTTTTTTTTTTTTTTTTTCATTTTTTTTTCTAAGTGTCTGATCGAGAGAAGGAAAAAGAGGTGATTTTTAGCCACTCTCGATTTTGTACTTAGAAAAAATCCAAATTTTTTTTTTTTTTTTCCGTTTTTTTTCTACGTGTCTGATCGAGAGAAGGAAAAAGAGGTGATTTTTAGCCTCTCTCGATTTTGTACTTAGAAAAAATCCAAATTTTTTTTTTTTTTTTCCGTTTTTTTTCTAAGTGTCTGATCGAGAGAAGGAAAAAGAGGTGATTTTTAGCCTCTCTCGATTTTGTACTTAGAAAAAATCCAATTTTTTTTTTTTTTTTTCCGTTTTTTTTCTAAGTGTCTGATCGAGAGAAGGAAAAAGAGGTGATTTTTAGCCTCTCTTGATTTTGTACTTAGAAAAAATCCAATTTTTTTTTTTTTTTTTTTCATTTTTTTTTCTAAGTGTCTGATCGAGAGAATGAAAAAGAGGTGATTTTTAGCCACTCTCGATTTTGTACTTAGAAAAAATCCAATTTTTTTTATTTTTTTTTCCGTTTTTTTTCTAAGTGTCTGATCGAGAGAAGGTAAAATGAGGTGATTTTTAGCCTCTCTCGATTTTGTACTTAGAAAAAATCCAATTTTTTTTTTTTTTTCCCGTTTTTTTTCTAAGTGTCTGATCGAGAGAAGGTAAAAAGAGGTGATTTTTAGCCTCTCTCAATTTTGTACTTAGAAAAAATCCAATTTTTTATTTTTTTTTTCCCGTTTTTTTTCTAAGTGTCTAATCGAGAGAAGGTAAAATGAGGTGATTTTTAGCCTCTCTCGATTTTGTAGTTAGAAAAAATCCAATTTTTTTTTTTTTTTCATTTTTTTTTCTAAGTGTCTGATTGAGAGAATGAAAAAGAGGTGATTTTTAGCCACTCTCGATTTTGTACTTGGAAAAAATCCAATTTTTTTTATTTTTTTTCCCGTTTTTTTTCTAAGTGTCTGATCGAGAGAAGGTAAAATGAGGTGATTTTTAGCCTCTCTCGATTTTGTACTTAGAAAAAATCCAATTTTTTTTTTTTTTTTTCCCGTTTTTTTTCTAAGTGTCTGATCGAGAGAAGGTAAAATGAGGTGATTTTTAGCCTCTCTCGATTTTGTACTTAGAAAAAATCCAATTTTTTTTTTTTTTTCCCGTTTTTTTTCTAAGTGTCTGATCGAGAGAAGGTAAAAAGAGGTGATTTTTAGCCTCTCTCAATTTTGTACTTAGAAAAAATCCAATTTTTTATTTTTTTTTTCCCGTTTTTTTTCTAAGTGTCTAATCGAGAGAAGGTAAAATGAGGTGATTTTTAGCCTCTCTCGATTTTGTAGTTAGAAAAAATCCAATTTTTTTTTTTTTTTCTGTTTTTTTTCTAAGTGTCTGATCGAGAGAAGGTAAAATTAGGTGATTTTTAGCCTCTCTCGATTTTGTACTTAGAAAAAATCCAAATTTTTAATTTTCTTTTTCCGTTTTTTTTCTAAGTGTCTGATCGAGAGAAGGTAAAAAGAGGTGATTTTTAGCCTCTCTCGATTTTGTACTTAGAAAAAATCCACATTTTTTATTTTTTTTTTCCGTTTTTTTTCTAAGTGTCTGATCGAGAGAAGGTAAAATGAGGTGATTTTTAGCCTCTCTCGATTTTGTACTTAGAAAAAATCTAAATTTTTTTTTTTTTCCCGTTTTTTTTCTAAGTGTCTGACCGAGAGAAGGTAAAATGAGGTGATTTTTAGCCTCTCTCAATTTTGTACTTAGAAAAAATCAATTTTTTTTTTTTTTTTTTCCGTTTTTTTTCTAAGTGTCTGATCGAGAGAAGGTAAAATGAGGTGATTTTTAGCCTCTCTCGATTTTGTACTTAGAAAAAAATCCAATTTTTTTTGTTTTTTTCTCCGTTTTTTTTCTAAGTGTCTGATCGAGAGAAGGTAAAAAGAGGTGATTTTTAGCCTCTCTCGATTTTGTACTTAGAAAAAATCCATTTTTTTTTTTTTTTTCCCGTTTTTTTTCTAAGTGTCTGATCGAGAGAAGGTAAAATGAGGTGATTTTTAGCCTCTCTCGATTTTGTACTTAGAAAAAATCCAAATTTTTAATTTTTTTTTTCCGTTTTTTTTCTAAGTGTCTGATCGAGAGAAGGTAAAATGAGGTGATTTTTAGCCTCTCTCGATTTTGTACTTAGAAAAAATCAAATTTTTTTTTTTTTTTTTTCCGTTTTTTTTCTAAGTGTCTGATCGAGAGAAGGTAAAATGAGGTGATTTTAGCCTCTCTCGATTTTGTACTTAGAAAAAATCAATATTTTTTTTTTTTTTTCCCGTTTTTTTTCTAAGTGTCTGATCGAGAGAAGGTAAAATGAGGTGATTTTTAGCCTCTCTCGATTTTGTACTTAGAAAAAATCCAATTTTTTTTTTTTTTTTACGTTTTTTTTCTAAGTGTCTGATCGAGAGAAGGTAAAAAGAGGTGATTTTTAGCCTCTCTCGATTTTGTACTTAGAAAAAATCCAATTTTTTTTTTTTTTTCCATTTTTTTTCTAAGTGTCTGATCGAGAGAAGGTAAAATGAGGTGATTTTTAGCCTCTCTCGATTTTGTACTTAGAAAAAATCCAATTTTTTTTTTTTTTTTTTCCGTTTTTTTTCTAAGTGTCTGATCGAGAGAAGGTAAAATGAGGTGATTTTTAGCCTCTCTCGATTTTGTACTTAGAAAAAATCCAATTTTTTTTTTTTCCCCGTTTTTTTTCTAAGTGTCTGATCGAGAGAAGGAAAAAGAGGTGATTTTTAGCCTCTCTTGATTTTGTACTTAGAAAAAATCCAATTTTTTTTTTTTTTTTTCCGTTTTTTTTTCTAAGTGTCTGATCGAGAGAAGGAAAAAGAGGTGATTTTTAGCCTCTCTTGATTTTGTACTTAGAAAAAATCCAATTTTTTTTTTTTTTTTCATTTTTTTTTCTAAGTGTCTGATCGAGAGAAGGAAAAAGAGGTGATTTTTAGCCTCTCTCGATTTTGTACTTAGAAAAAATCCAAATTTTTTTTTTTTTTTTTTCCGTTTTTTTTCTAAGTGTCTGATCGAGAGAAGGAAAAAGAGGTGATTTTTAGCCTCTCTCGATTTTGTACTTAGAAAAAATCCAAATTTTTTTTTTTTTTTTTTCCCGTTTTTTTTCTAAGTGTCTGATCGAGAGAAGGAAAAAGAGGTGATTTTTAGCCTCTCTTGATTTTGTACTTAGAAAAAATCCAATTTTTTTTTTTTTTTTTTTCTTTTTTTTTTCTTAGTGTCTGATCGAGAGAAGGAAAAAGAGGTGATTTTTAGCCACTCTCGATTTAGTACTTAGAAAAAATCCAAATTTTTTTTTTTTTTTTTTCCGTTTTTTTTCTAAGTGTGTGATCGAGAGAAGGAAAAAGAGGTGATTTTTAGCCTCTCTTGATTTTGTACTTAGAAAAAATCCAATTTTTTTTTTTTTTTTTCATTTTTTTTTCTAAGTGTCTGATCGAGAGAAGGAAAAAGAGGTGATTTTTAGCCACTCTCGATTTTGTACTTAGAAAAAATCCAAATTTTTTTTTTTTTTTTTTCCGTTTTTTTTCTAAGTGTCTGATCGAGAGAAGGAAAAAGAGGTGATTTTTAGCCTCTCTTGATTTTGTACTTAGAAAAAATCCAATTTTTATTTTTATTTTTTCATTTTTTTTTCTAAGTGTCTGATCGAGAGAAGGAAAAAGAGGTGATTTTTAGCCACTCTCGATTTTGTACTTAGAAAAAATCCAATTTTTTTTTTTTTTTTTTCCGTTTTTTTTCTAAGTGTCTGATCGAGAGAAGGAAAAAGAGGTGATTTTTAGCCTCTCTCGATTTTGTACTTAGAAAAAATCCATTTTTTTTTTTTTTTTTTCATTTTTTTTTCTAAGTGTCTGATCGAGAGAAGGAAAAAGAGGTGATTTTTAGCCACTCTCGATTTTGTACTTAGAAAAAATCCAAATTTTTTTTTTTTTTTCCCGTTTTTTTTCTAAGTGTCTGATCGAGAGAAGGAAAAAGAGGTGATTTTTAGCCTCTCTCGATTTTGTACTTAGAAAAAATCCAAATGTTTTTTTTTTTTTTCCGTTTTTTTTCTAAGTGTCTGATCGAGAGAAGGAAAAAGAGGTGATTTTTAGCCTCTCTCGATTTTGTACTTAGAAAAAATCCAAATTTTTTTTTTTTTTTTTTCCGTTTTTTTTCTAAGTGTCTGATCGAGAGAAGGAAAAAGAGGTGATTTTTAGCCTCTCTTGATTTTGTACTTAGAAAAAATCCAATTTTTTTTTTTTTTTTTTCATTTTTTTTTCTAAGTGTCTGATCGAGAGAAGGAAAAAGAGGTGATTTTTAGCCACTCTTGATTTTGTACTTAGAAAAAATCCAATTTTTTTTTTTTTTTTCCCGTTTTTTTTCTAAGTGTCTGATCGAGAGAAGGAAAAAGAGGTGATTTTTAGCCTCTCTCGATTTTGTACTTAGAAAAAATCCAAATTTTTTTTTTTTTTTTTCCGTTTTTTTTCTAAGTGTGTGATCGAGAGAAGGAAAAAGAGGTGATTTTTAGCCTCTCTTGATTTTGTACTTAGAAAAAATCCAATTTTTTTTTTTTTTTTTTCATTTTTTTTTCTAAGTGTCTGATCGAGAGAAGGAAAAAGAGGTGATTTTTAGCCACTCTCGATTTTGTACTTAGAAAAAATCCAAATTTTTATTTTTTTTTTTTCCGTTTTTTTTCTAAGTGTCTGATCGAGAGAAGGAAAAAGAGGTGATTTTTAGCCTCTCTTGATTTTGTACTTAGAAAAAAATCCAATTTTTATTTTTATTTTTTTCATTTTTTTTTCTAAGTGTCTGATCGAGAGAAGGAAAAAGAGGTGATTTTTAGCCACTCTCGATTTTGTACTTAGAAAAAATCCAATTTTTTTTTTTTTTTTCTTCCGTTTTTTTTCTAAGTGTCTGATCGAGAGAAGGAAAAAGAGGTGATTTTTAGCCTCTCTCGATTTTGTACTTAGAAAAAATCCAATTTTTTTTTTTTTTTTTTTCTTTTTTTTTTCTAAGTGTCTGATCGAGAGAATGAAAAAGAGGTGATTTTTAGCCACTCTCGATTTTGTACTTAGAAAAAATCCAATTTTTTTTATTTTTTTTTCCGTTTTTTTTCTAAGTGTCTGATCGAGAGAAGGAAAAAGAGGTGATTTTTAGCCACTCTCGATTTTGTACTTAGAAAAAATCCAAATTTTTTTTTTTTTTTTTTCCGTTTTTTTTCTAAGTGTCTGATCGAGAGAAGGAAAAAGAGGTGATTTTTAGCCACTCTCGATTTTGTACTTAGAAAAAATCCAAATTTTTTTTTTTTTTTTTTCCGTTTTTTTTCTAAGTGTCTGATCGAGAGAAGGAAAAAGAGGTGATTTTTAGCCTCTCTCGATTTTGTACTTAGAAAAAATCCAATTTTTTTTTTTTTTTTTCCGTTTTTTTTCTAAGTGTCTGATCGAGAGAAGGAAAAAGAGGTGATTTTTAGCCTCTCTCGATTTTGTACTTAGAAAAAATCCGAATTTTTTTTTTTTTTTTTTTCCGTTTTTTTTCTAAGTGTGTGATCGAGAGAAGGAAAAAGAGGTGATTTTTAGCCTCTCTTGATTTTGTACTTAGAAAAAATCCAATTTTTTTTTTTTTTTTTCATTTTTTTTTCTAAGTGTCTGATCGAGAGAAGGAAAAAGAGGTGATTTTTAGCCACTCTCCTATTTGTACTAAGAAAAAATCCAAATTTTTTTTTTTTTTTTTTCCGTTTTTTTTCTAAGTGTCTGATCGAGAGAAGGAAAAAGAGGTGATTTTTAGCCTCTCTTGATTTTGTACTTAGAAAAAATCCAATTTTTATTTTTATTTTTTCATTTTTTTTTCTAAGTGTCTGATCGAGAGAAGGAAAAAGAGGTGATTTTTAGCCACTCTCGATTTTGTACTTAGAAAAAATCCAATTTTTTTTTTTTTTTTTTTCCGTTTTTTTTCTAAGTGTCTGATCGAGAGAAGGAAAAAGAGGTGATTTTTAGCCTCTCTTGATTTTGTACTTAGAAAAAATCCAATTTTTTTTTTTTTTTTTTCATTTTTTTTTCTAAGTGTCTGATCGAGAGAAGGAAAAAGAGGTGATTTTTAGCCACTCTCGATTTTGTACTTAGAAAAAATCCAATTTTTTTTATTTTTTTTTCCGTTTTTTTTCTAAGTGTCTGATCGAGAGAAGGAAAAAGAGGTGATTTTTAGCCACTCTCGATTTTGTACTTAAAAAAAATCCAAATTTTTTATTTTTTTTTTTCCGTTTTTTTTCTAAGTGTCTGATCGAGAGAAGGAAAAAGAGGTGATTTTTAGCCACTCTCGATTTTGTACTTAGAAAAAATCCAAATTTTTTTTTTTTTTTTTTCCGTTTTTTTTCTAAGTGTCTGATCGAGAGAAGGAAAAAGAGGTGATTTTTAGCCTCTCTCGATTTTGTACTTAGAAAAAATCCAATTTTTTTTTTTTTTTTTCCGTTTTTTTTCTAAGTGTCTGATCGAGAGAAGGAAAAAGAGGTGATTTTTAGCCTCTCTCGATTTTGTACTTAGAAAAAATCCAATTTTTTTTTTTTTTTTTTTTTTTTTTTCTAAGTGTCTGATCGAGAGAAGGAAAAAGAGGTGATTTTTAGCCACTCTCGATTTTGTACTTAGAAAAAATCCAAATTTTTTTTTTTTTTTTTTCCATTTTTTTTCTAAGTGTCTGATCGAGAGAAGGAAAAAGAGGTGATTTTTAGCCTCTCTCGATTTTGTACTTAGAAAAAATCCAAATTTTTTTTTTTTTTTTTTCCGTTTTTTTTCTAAGTGTCTGATCGAGAGAAGGAAAAAGAGGTGATTTTTAGCCTCTCTTGATTTTGTACTTAGAAAAAATCAAAATTTTTTTTTTTTTTTTTCCGTTTTTTTTCTAAGTGTCTGATCGAGAGAAGGAAAAAGAGGTGATTTTTAGCCTCTCTCGATTTTGTACTTAGAAAAAATCAAAATTTTTTTTTTTTTTCTCCGTTTTTTTTCTAAGTGTCTGATCGAGAGAAGGAAAAAGAGGTGATTTTTAGCCTCTCTTGATTTTGTACTTAGAAAAAATCCAAATTTTTTTTTTTTTTTTTTTTTTTTTTCTAATTGTCCGATCGAGAGAAGGAAAAAGAGGTGATTTTTAGCCTCTCTCGATTTTGTACTTAGAAAAAAATCCAAATTTTTTTTTTTTTTTTTTCCGTTTTTTTTCTAAGTGTCTGATCGAGAGAAGGAAAAAGAGGTGATTTTTAGCCTCTCTTGATTTTGTACTTAGAAAAAATCAAAATTTTTTTTTTTTTTTTTCCGTTTTTTTTCTAAGTGTCTGATCGAGAGAAGGAAAAAGAGGTGATTTTTAGCCTCTCTCGATTTTGTACTTAGAAAAAATCAAAATTTTTTTTTTTTTTCTCCGTTTTTTTTCTAAGTGTCTGATCGAGAGAAGGAAAAAGAGGTGATTTTTAGCCACTCTCGATTTTGTACTTAGAAAAAATCCAAATTTTTTTTTTTTTTTTTTCCGTTTTTTTCTAAGTGTCTGATCGAGAGAAGGAAAAAGAGGTGATTTTTAGCCACTCTCGATTTTGTACTTAGAAAAAATCCAAATTTTTTTTTTTTTTTTCCGTTTTTTTTCTAAGTGTCTGATCGAGAGAAGGAAAAAGAGGTGATTTTTAGCCACTCTCGATTTTGTACTTAGAAAAAATCCAAATTTTTTTTTTTTTTTTTTCCGTTTTTTTTCTTAGTGTCTGATCGAGAGAAGGAAAAAGAGGTGATTTTTAGCCTCTCTCGATTTTGTACTTAGAAAAAATCCGAATTTTTTTTTTTTTTTTTTTCCGTTTTTTTTCTAAGTGTGTGATCGAGAGAAGGAAAAAGAGGTGATTTTTAGCCTCTCTTGATTTTGTACTTAGAAAAAATCCAATTTTTTTTTTTTTTTTTCATTTTTTTTTCTAAGTGTCTGATCGAGAGAAGGAAAAAGAGGTGATTTTTAGCCACTCTCCTATTTGTACTTAGAAAAAATCCAAATTTTTTTTTTTTTTTTTTCCGTTTTTTTTCTAAGTGTCTGATCGAGAGAAGGAAAAAGAGGTGATTTTTAGCCTCTCTTGATTTTGTACTTAGAAAAAATCCAATTTTTATTTTTATTTTTTCATTTTTTTTTCTAAGTGTCTGATCGAGAGAAGGAAAAAGAGGTGATTTTTAGCCACTCTCGATTTTGTACTTAGAAAAAATCCAATTTTTTTTTTTTTTTTTCCGTTTTTTTTCTAAGTGTCTGATCGAGAGAAGGAAAAAGAGGTGATTTTTAGCCTCTCTTGATTTTGTACTTAGAAAAAATCCAATTTTTTTTTTTTTTTTTTCATTTTTTTTTCTAAGTGTCTGATCGAGAGAAGGAAAAAGAGGTGATTTTTAGCCACTCTCGATTTTGTACTTAGAAAAAATCCAATTTTTTTTATTTTTTTTTCCGTTTTTTTTCTAAGTGTCTGATCGAGAGAAGGAAAAAGAGGTGATTTTTAGCCACTCTCGATTTTGTACTTAGAAAAAATCCAAATTTTTTTTTTTTTTTTTTCCGTTTTTTTTCTAAGTGTCTGATCGAGAGAAGGAAAAAGAGGTGATTTTTAGCCACTCTCGATTTTGTACTTAGAAAAAATCCAAATTTTTTTTTTTTTTTTTTCCGTTTTTTTTCTAAGTGTCTGATCGAGAGAAGGAAAAAGAGGTGATTTTTAGCCTCTCTCGATTTTGTACTTAGAAAAAATCCATTTTTTTTTTTTTTTTTTCCGTTTTTTTTCTAAGTGTCTGATCGAGAGAAGGAAAAAGAGGTGATTTTTAGCCTCTCTCGATTTTGTACTTAGAAAAAATCCAAATTTTTTTTTTTTTTTTCCCGTTTTTTTTCTAAGTGTCTGATCGAGAGAAGGAAAAAGAGGTGATTTTTAGCCTCTCTTGATTTTGTACTTAGAAAAAATCCAATTTTTTTTTTTTTTTTTCATTTTTTTTTCTAAGTGTCTGATCGAGAGAAGGAAAAAGAGGTGATTTTTAGCCACTCTCGATTTTGTACTTAGAAAAAATCAAAAATTGTTTTTTTTTTTTTTCCGTTTTTTTTCTAAGTGTCTGATCGAGAGAAGGAAAAAGAGGTGATTTTTAGCCTCTCTCGATTTTGTACTTAGAAAAAATCCAATTTTTTTTTTTTTTTTTTTTCATTTTTTTTTCTAAGTGTCTGATCGAGAGAAGGAAAAAGAGGTGATTTTTAGCCACTCTCGATTTTGTACTTAGAAAAAATCCAATTTTTTTTATTTTTTTTTCCGTTTTTTTTCTAAGTGTCTGATCGAGAGAAGGAAAAAGAGGTGATTTTTAGCCACTCTCGATTTTGTACTTAGAAAAAATCCAAATTTTTTATTTTTTTTTTTCCGTTTTTTTTCTAAGTGTCTGATCGAGAGAAGGAAAAAGAGGTGATTTTTAGCCACTCTCGATTTTGTACTTAGAAAAAATCCAAATTTTTTTTTTTTTTTTTTCCGTTTTTTTTCTAAGTGTCTGATCGAGAGAAGGAAAAAGAGGTGATTTTTAGCCTCTCTCGATTTTGTACTTAGAAAAAATCCAATTTTTTTTTTTTTTTCTGTTTTTTTTCTAAGTGTCTGATCGAGAGAAGGAAAAAGAGGTGATTTTTAGCCTCTCTCGATTTTGTACTTAGAAAAAATCCAATTTTTTTTTTTTTTTTTTTTTTTTTTTTCTAAGTGTCTGATCGAGAGAAGGAAAAAGAGGTGATTTTTAGCCACTCTCGATTTTGTACTTAGAAAAAATCCAAATTTTTTTTTTTTTTTTTTCCATTTTTTTTCTAAGTGTCTGATCGAGAGAAGGAAAAAGAGGTGATTTTTAGCCTCTCTCGATTTTGTACTTAGAAAAAATCCAAATTTTTTTTTTTTTTTTTTCCGTTTTTTTTCTAAGTGTCTGATCGAGAGAAGGAAAAAGAGGTGATTTTTAGCCTCTCTTGATTTTGTACTTAGAAAAAATCAAAAATATTTTTTTTTTTTTTCCGTTTTTTTTCTAAGTGTCTGATCGAGAGAAGGAAAAAGAGGTGATTTTTAGCCTCTCTCGATTTTGTACTTAGAAAAAATCAAAATTTTTTTTTTTTTTCTCCGTTTTTTTTCTAAGTGTCTGATCGAGAGAAGGAAAAAGAGGTGATTTTTAGCCTCTCTTGATTTTGTACTTAGAAAAAATCCAAATTTTTTTTTTTTTTTTTTTTTTTTTCTAATTGTCCGATCGAGAGAAGGAAAAAGAGGTGATTTTTAGCCTCTCTCGATTTTGTACTTAGAAAAAAATCCAAATTTTTTTTTTTTTTTTTTCCGTTTTTTTTCTAAGTGTCTGATCGAGAGAAGGAAAAAGAGGTGATTTTTAGCCTCTCTTGATTTTGTACTTAGAAAAAATCAAAATTTTTTTTTTTTTTTTTCCGTTTTTTTTCTAAGTGTCTGATCGAGAGAAGGAAAAAGAGGTGATTTTTAGCCTCTCTCGATTTTGTACTTAGAAAAAATCAAAAATTTTTTTTTTTTTGTCCGTTTTTTTTCTAAGTGTCTGATCGAGAGAAGGAAAAAGAGGTGATTTTTAGCCACTCTCGATTTTGTACTTAGAAAAAATCCAAATTTTTTTTTTTTTTTTTTCCGTTTTTTTCTAAGTGTCTGATCGAGAGAAGGAAAAAGAGGTGATTTTTAGCCACTCTCGATTTTGTACTTAGAAAAAATCCAAATTTTTTTTTTTTTTTTCCGTTTTTTTTCTAAGTGTCTGATCGAGAGAAGGAAAAAGAGGTGATTTTTAGCCTCTCTCGATTTTGTACTTAGAAAAAATCCAATTTTTTTTTTTTTTTTTTTTTTTTTTTTCTAAGTGTCTGATCGAGAGAAGGAAAAAGAGGTGATTTTTAGCCACTCTCGATTTTGTACTTAGAAAAAATCCAAATTTTTTTTTTTTTTTTTTCCGTTTTTTTTCTTAGTGTCTGATCGAGAGAAGGAAAAAGAGGTGATTTTTAGCCTCTCTCGATTTTGTACTTAGAAAAAATCCGAATTTTTTTTTTTTTTTTTTCCGTTTTTTTTCTAAGTGTGTGATCGAGAGAAGGAAAAAGAGGTGATTTTTAGCCTCTCTTGATTTTGTACTTAGAAAAAATCCAATTTTTTTTTTTTTTTTTCATTTTTTTTTCTAAGTGTCTGATCGAGAGAAGGAAAAAGAGGTGATTTTTAGCCACTCTCCTATTTGTACTTAGAAAAAATCCAAATTTTTTTTTTTTTTTTTTCCGTTTTTTTTCTAAGTGTCTGATCGAGAGAAGGAAAAAGAGGTGATTTTTAGCCTCTCTTGATTTTGTACTTAGAAAAAATCCAATTTTTATTTTTATTTTTTCATTTTTTTTTCTAAGTGTCTGATCGAGAGAAGGAAAAAGAGGTGATTTTTAGCCACTCTCGATTTTGTACTTAGAAAAAATCCAATTTTTTTTTTTTTTTTTCCGTTTTTTTTCTAAGTGTCTGATCGAGAGAAGGAAAAAGAGGTGATTTTTAGCCTCTCTTGATTTTGTACTTAGAAAAAATCCAATTTTTTTTTTTTTTTTTTTCATTTTTTTTTCTAAGTGTCTGATCGAGAGAAGGAAAAAGAGGTGATTTTTAGCCACTCTCGATTTTGTACTTAGAAAAAATCCAATTTTTTTTATTTTTTTTCCCGTTTTTTTTCTAAGTGTCTGATCGAGAGAAGGAAAAAGAGGTGATTTTTAGCCACTCTCGATTTTGTACTTAGAAAAAATCCAAATTTTTTTTTTTTTTTTTTCCGTTTTTTTTCTAAGTGTCTGATCGAGAGAAGGAAAAAGAGGTGATTTTTAGCCACTCTCGATTTTGTACTTAGAAAAAATCCAAATTTTTTTTTTTTTTTTTTCCGTTTTTTTTCTAAGTGTCTGATCGAGAGAAGGAAAAAGAGGTGATTTTTAGCCTCTCTCGATTTTGTACTTAGAAAAAATCCATTTTTTTTTTTTTTTTTTCCGTTTTTTTTCTAAGTGTCTGATCGAGAGAAGGAAAAAGAGGTGATTTTTAGCCTCTCTCGATTTTGTACTTAGAAAAAATCCAAATTTTTTTTTTTTTTTTTCCGTTTTTTTTCTAAGTGTCTGATCGAGAGAAGGAAAAAGAGGTGATTTTTAGCCTCTCTTGATTTTGTACTTAGAAAAAATCCAATTTTTTTTTTTTTTTTTCATTTTTTTTTCTAAGTGTCTGATCGAGAGAAGGAAAAAGAGGTGATTTTTAGCCACTCTCGATTTTGTACTTAGAAAAAATCAAAAATTGTTTTTTTTTTTTTTCCGTTTTTTTTCTAAGTGTCTGATCGAGAGAAGGAAAAAGAGGTGATTTTTAGCCTCTCTCGATTTTGTACTTAGAAAAAATCCAATTTTTTTTTTTTTTTTTTTTCATTTTTTTTTCTAAGTGTCTGATCGAGAGAAGGAAAAAGAGGTGATTTTTAGCCACTCTCGATTTTGTACTTAGAAAAAATCCAAATTTTTTTATTTTTTTTTCCGTTTTTTTTCTAAGTGTCTGATCGAGAGAAGGAAAAAGAGGTGATTTTTAGCCACTCTCGATTTTGTACTTAGAAAAAATCCAAATTTTTTACTTTTTTTTTTCCGTTTTTTTTCTAAGTGTCTGATCGAGAGAAGGAAAAAGAGGTGATTTTTAGCCACTCTCGATTTTGTACTTAGAAAAAATCCAAATTTTTTTTTTTTTTTTTTCCGTTTTTTTTCTAAGTGTCTGATCGAGAGAAGGAAAAAGAGGTGATTTTTAGCCTCTCTCGATTTTGTACTTAGAAAAAATCCAATTTTTTTTTTTTTTTTTCCGTTTTTTTTCTAAGTGTCTGATCGAGAGAAGGAAAAAGAGGTGATTTTTAGCCTCTCTCGATTTTGTACTTAGAAAAAATCCGAATTTTTTTTTTTTTTTTTTTCCGTTTTTTTTCTAAGTGTGTGATCGAGAGAAGGAAAAAGAGGTGATTTTTAGCCTCTCTTGATTTTGTACTTAGAAAAAATCCAATTTTTTTTTTTTTTTTTCATTTTTTTTTCTAAGTGTCTGATCGAGAGAAGGAAAAAGAGGTGATTTTTAGCCACTCTCCTATTTGTACTAAGAAAAAATCCAAATTTTTTTTTTTTTTTTTTCCGTTTTTTTTCTAAGTGTCTGATCGAGAGAAGGAAAAAGAGGTGATTTTTAGCCTCTCTTGATTTTGTACTTAGAAAAAATCCAATTTTTATTTTTATTTTTTCATTTTTTTTTCTAAGTGTCTGATCGAGAGAAGGAAAAAGAGGTGATTTTTAGCCACTCTCGATTTTGTACTTAGAAAAAATCCAATTTTTTTTTTTTTTTTTTTCCGTTTTTTTTCTAAGTGTCTGATCGAGAGAAGGAAAAAGAGGTGATTTTTAGCCTCTCTTGATTTTGTACTTAGAAAAAATCCAATTTTTTTTTTTTTTTTTTCATTTTTTTTTCTAAGTGTCTGATCGAGAGAAGGAAAAAGAGGTGATTTTTAGCCACTCTCGATTTTGTACTTAGAAAAAATCCAATTTTTTTTATTTTTTTTTCCGTTTTTTTTCTAAGTGTCTGATCGAGAGAAGGAAAAAGAGGTGATTTTTAGCCACTCTCGATTTTGTACTTAAAAAAAATCCAAATTTTTTATTTTTTTTTTTCCGTTTTTTTTCTAAGTGTCTGATCGAGAGAAGGAAAAAGAGGTGATTTTTAGCCACTCTCGATTTTGTACTTAGAAAAAATCCAAATATTTTTTTTTTTTTTTTCCGTTTTTTTTCTAAGTGTCTGATCGAGAGAAGGAAAAAGAGGTGATTTTTAGCCTCTCTCGATTTTGTACTTAGAAAAAATCCAATTTTTTTTTTTTTTTTTCCGTTTTTTTTCTAAGTGTCTGATCGAGAGAAGGAAAAAGAGGTGATTTTTAGCCTCTCTCGATTTTGTACTTAGAAAAAATCCAATTTTTTTTTTTTTTTTTTTTTTTTTTTTCTAAGTGTCTGATCGAGAGAAGGAAAAAGAGGTGATTTTTAGCCACTCTCGATTTTGTACTTAGAAAAAATCCAAATTTTTTTTTTTTTTTTTTCCATTTTTTTTCTAAGTGTCTGATCGAGAGAAGGAAAAAGAGGTGATTTTTAGCCTCTCTCGATTTTGTACTTAGAAAAAATCCAAATTTTTATTTTTTTTTTTTCCGTTTTTTTTCTAAGTGTCTGATCGAGAGAAGGAAAAAGAGGTGATTTTTAGCCTCTCTTGATTTTGTACTTAGAAAAAATCAAAAATTTTTTTTTTTTTTTTCCGTTTTTTTTCTAAGTGTCTGATCGAGAGAAGGAAAAAGAGGTGATTTTTAGCCTCTCTCGATTTTGTACTTAGAAAAAATCAAAATTTTTTTTTTTTTTCTCCGTTTTTTTTCTAAGTGTCTGATCGAGAGAAGGAAAAAGAGGTGATTTTTAGCCTCTCTTGATTTTGTACTTAGAAAAAATCCAAATTTTTTTTTTTTTTTTTTTTTTTTTTCTAATTGTCCGATCGAGAGAAGGAAAAAGAGGTGATTTTTAGCCTCTCTCGATTTTGTACTTAGAAAAAAATCCAAATTTTTTTTTTTTTTTTTTCCGTTTTTTTTCTAAGTGTCTGATCGAGAGAAGGAAAAAGAGGTGATTTTTAGCCTCTCTTGATTTTGTACTTAGAAAAAATCAAAAATTTTTTTTTTTTTTTTCCGTTTTTTTTCTAAGTGTCTGATCGAGAGAAGGAAAAAGAGGTGATTTTTAGCCTCTCTCGATTTTGTACTTAGAAAAAATCAAAATTTTTTTTTTTTTTCTCCGTTTTTTTTCTAAGTGTCTGATCGAGAGAAGGAAAAAGAGGTGATTTTTAGCCACTCTCGATTTTGTACTTAGAAAAAATCCAAATTTTTTTTTTTTTTTTTTCCGTTTTTTTCTAAGTGTCTGATCGAGAGAAGGAAAAAGAGGTGATTTTTAGCCACTCTCGATTTTGTACTTAGAAAAAATCCAAATTTTTTTTTTTTTTTTCCGTTTTTTTTCTAAGTGTCTGATCGAGAGAAGGAAAAAGAGGTGATTTTTAGCCACTCTCGATTTTGTACTTAGAAAAAATCCAAATTTTTTTTTTTTTTTTTCCGTTTTTTTTCTTAGTGTCTGATCGAGAGAAGGAAAAAGAGGTGATTTTTAGCCTCTCTCGATTTTGTACTTAGAAAAAATCCGAATTTTTTTTTTTTTTTTTTTCCGTTTTTTTTCTAAGTGTGTGATCGAGAGAAGGAAAAAGAGGTGATTTTTAGCCTCTCTTGATTTTGTACTTAGAAAAAATCCAATTTTTTTTTTTTTTTTTCATTTTTTTTTCTAAGTGTCTGATCGAGAGAAGGAAAAAGAGGTGATTTTTAGCCACTCTCCTATTTGTACTTAGAAAAAATCCAAATTTTTTTTTTTTTTTTTTCCGTTTTTTTTCTAAGTGTCTGATCGAGAGAAGGAAAAAGAGGTGATTTTTAGCCTCTCTTGATTTTGTACTTAGAAAAAATCCAATTTTTATTTTTATTTTTTCATTTTTTTTTCTAAGTGTCTGATCGAGAGAAGGAAAAAGAGGTGATTTTTAGCCACTCTCGATTTTGTACTTAGAAAAAATCCAATTTTTTTTTTTTTTTTCCGTTTTTTTTCTAAGTGTCTGATCGAGAGAAGGAAAAAGAGGTGATTTTTAGCCTCTCTTGATTTTGTACTTAGAAAAAATCCAATTTTTTTTTTTTTTTTTTTCATTTTTTTTTCTAAGTGTCTGATCGAGAGAAGGAAAAAGAGGTGATTTTTAGCCACTCTCGATTTTGTACTTAGAAAAAATCCAATTTTTTTTATTTTTTTTTCCGTTTTTTTTCTAAGTGTCTGATCGAGAGAAGGAAAAAGAGGTGATTTTTAGCCACTCTCGATTTTGTACTTAGAAAAAATCCAAATTTTTTTTTTTTTTTTTTCCGTTTTTTTTCTAAGTGTCTGATCGAGAGAAGGAAAAAGAGGTGATTTTTAGCCACTCTCGATTTTGTACTTAGAAAAAATCCAAATTTTTTTTTTTTTTTTTTCCGTTTTTTTTCTAAGTGTCTGATCGAGAGAAGGAAAAAGAGGTGATTTTTAGCCTCTCTCGATTTTGTACTTAGAAAAAATCCATTTTTTTTTTTTTTTTTTCCGTTTTTTTTCTAAGTGTCTGATCGAGAGAAGGAAAAAGAGGTGATTTTTAGCCTCTCTCGATTTTGTACTTAGAAAAAATCCAAATTTTTTTTTTTTTTTTTCCGTTTTTTTTCTAAGTGTCTGATCGAGAGAAGGAAAAAGAGGTGATTTTTAGCCTCTCTTGATTTTGTACTTAGAAAAAATCCAATTTTTTTTTTTTTTTTTCATTTTTTTTTCTAAGTGTCTGATCGAGAGAAGGAAAAAGAGGTGATTTTTAGCCACTCTCGATTTTGTACTTAGAAAAAATCAAAAATTGTTTTTTTTTTTTTTCCGTTTTTTTTCTAAGTGTCTGATCGAGAGAAGGAAAAAGAGGTGATTTTTAGCCTCTCTCGATTTTGTACTTAGAAAAAATCCAATTTTTTTTTTTTTTTTTTTCATTTTTTTTTCTAAGTGTCTGATCGAGAGAAGGAAAAAGAGGTGATTTTTAGCCACTCTCGATTTTGTACTTAGAAAAAATCCAATTTTTTTTATTTTTTTTTCCGTTTTTTTTCTAAGTGTCTGATCGAGAGAAGGAAAAAGAGGTGATTTTTAGCCACTCTCGATTTTGTACTTAGAAAAAATCCAAATTTTTTATTTTTTTTTTTCCGTTTTTTTTCTAAGTGTCTGATCGAGAGAAGGAAAAAGAGGTGATTTTTAGCCACTCTCGATTTTGTACTTAGAAAAAATCCAAATTTTTTTTTTTTTTTTTTCCGTTTTTTTTCTAAGTGTCTGATCGAGAGAAGGAAAAAGAGGTGATTTTTAGCCTCTCTCGATTTTGTACTTAGAAAAAATCCAATTTTTTTTTTTTTTTTTCTGTTTTTTTTCTAAGTGTCTGATCGAGAGAAGGAAAAAGAGGTGATTTTTAGCCTCTCTCGATTTTGTACTTAGAAAAAATCCAATTTTTTTTTTTTTTTTTTTTTTTTTTTCTAAGTGTCTGATCGAGAGAAGGAAAAAGAGGTGATTTTTAGCCACTCTCGATTTTGTACTTAGAAAAAATCCAAATTTTTTTATTTTTTTTTTCCATTTTTTTTCTAAGTGTCTGATCGAGAGAAGGAAAAAGAGGTGATTTTTAGCCTCTCTCGATTTTGTACTTAGAAAAAATCCAAATTTTTTTTTTTTTTTTTTCCGTTTTTTTTCTAAGTGTCTGATCGAGAGAAGGAAAAAGAGGTGATTTTTAGCCTCTCTTGATTTTGTACTTAGAAAAAATCAAAAATATTTTTTTTTTTTTTCCGTTTTTTTTCTAAGTGTCTGATCGAGAGAAGGAAAAAGAGGTGATTTTTAGCCTCTCTCGATTTTGTACTTAGAAAAAATCAAAATTTTTTTTTTTTTTCTCCGTTTTTTTTCTAAGTGTCTGATCGAGAGAAGGAAAAAGAGGTGATTTTTAGCCTCTCTTGATTTTGTACTTAGAAAAAATCCAAATTTTTTTTTTTTTTTTTTTTTTTTTTCTAATTGTCCGATCGAGAGAAGGAAAAAGAGGTGATTTTTAGCCTCTCTCGATTTTGTACTTAGAAAAAAATCCAAATTTTTTTTTTTTTTTTTTCCGTTTTTTTTCTAAGTGTCTGATCGAGAGAAGGAAAAAGAGGTGATTTTTAGCCTCTCTTGATTTTGTACTTAGAAAAAATCAAAATTTTTTTTTTTTTTTTTCCGTTTTTTTTCTAAGTGTCTGATCGAGAGAAGGAAAAAGAGGTGATTTTTAGCCTCTCTCGATTTTGTACTTAGAAAAAATCAAAAATTTTTTTTTTTTTGTCCGTTTTTTTTCTAAGTGTCTGATCGAGAGAAGGAAAAAGAGGTGATTTTTAGCCACTCTCGATTTTGTACTTAGAAAAAATCCAAATTTTTTTTTTTTTTTTTTCCGTTTTTTTCTAAGTGTCTGATCGAGAGAAGGAAAAAGAGGTGATTTTTAGCCACTCTCGATTTTGTACTTAGAAAAAATCCAAATTTTTTTTTTTTTTTTCCGTTTTTTTTCTAAGTGTCTGATCGAGAGAAGGAAAAAGAGGTGATTTTTAGCCTCTCTCGATTTTGTACTTAGAAAAAATCCAATTTTTTTTTTTTTTTTTTTTTTTTTTTTCTAAGTGTCTGATCGAGAGAAGGAAAAAGAGGTGATTTTTAGCCACTCTCGATTTTGTACTTAGAAAAAATCCAAATTTTTTTTTTTTTTTTTTCCGTTTTTTTTCTTAGTGTCTGATCGAGAGAAGGAAAAAGAGGTGATTTTTAGCCTCTCTCGATTTTGTACTTAGAAAAAATCCGAATTTTTTTTTTTTTTTTTTCCGTTTTTTTTCTAAGTGTGTGATCGAGAGAAGGAAAAAGAGGTGATTTTTAGCCTCTCTTGATTTTGTACTTAGAAAAAATCCAATTTTTTTTTTTTTTTTTCATTTTTTTTTCTAAGTGTCTGATCGAGAGAAGGAAAAAGAGGTGATTTTTAGCCACTCTCCTATTTGTACTTAGAAAAAATCCAAATTTTTTTTTTTTTTTTTTCCGTTTTTTTTCTAAGTGTCTGATCGAGAGAAGGAAAAAGAGGTGATTTTTAGCCTCTCTTGATTTTGTACTTAGAAAAAATCCAATTTTTATTTTTATTTTTTCATTTTTTTTTCTAAGTGTCTGATCGAGAGAAGGAAAAAGAGGTGATTTTTAGCCACTCTCGATTTTGTACTTAGAAAAAATCCAATTTTTTTTTTTTTTTTTCCGTTTTTTTTCTAAGTGTCTGATCGAGAGAAGGAAAAAGAGGTGATTTTTAGCCTCTCTTGATTTTGTACTTAGAAAAAATCCAATTTTTTTTTTTTTTTTTTCATTTTTTTTTCTAAGTGTCTGATCGAGAGAAGGAAAAAGAGGTGATTTTTAGCCACTCTCGATTTTGTACTTAGAAAAAATCCAATTTTTTTTATTTTTTTTCCCGTTTTTTTTCTAAGTGTCTGATCGAGAGAAGGAAAAAGAGGTGATTTTTAGCCACTCTCGATTTTGTACTTAGAAAAAATCCAAATTTTTTTTTTTTTTTTTTCCGTTTTTTTTCTAAGTGTCTGATCGAGAGAAGGAAAAAGAGGTGATTTTTAGCCACTCTCGATTTTGTACTTAGAAAAAATCCAAATTTTTTTTTTTTTTTTTTCCGTTTTTTTTCTAAGTGTCTGATCGAGAGAAGGAAAAAGAGGTGATTTTTAGCCTCTCTCGATTTTGTACTTAGAAAAAATCCATTTTTTTTTTTTTTTTTTCCGTTTTTTTTCTAAGTGTCTGATCGAGAGAAGGAAAAAGAGGTGATTTTTAGCCTCTCTCGATTTTGTACTTAGAAAAAATCCAAATTTTTTTTTTTTTTTTTCCGTTTTTTTTCTAAGTGTCTGATCGAGAGAAGGAAAAAGAGGTGATTTTTAGCCTCTCTTGATTTTGTACTTAGAAAAAATCCAATTTTTTTTTTTTTTTTTCATTTTTTTTTCTAAGTGTCTGATCGAGAGAAGGAAAAAGAGGTGATTTTTAGCCACTCTCGATTTTGTACTTAGAAAAAATCAAAAATTGTTTTTTTTTTTTTTCCGTTTTTTTTCTAAGTGTCTGATCGAGAGAAGGAAAAAGAGGTGATTTTTAGCCTCTCTCGATTTTGTACTTAGAAAAAATCCAATTTTTTTTTTTTTTTTTTTTCATTTTTTTTTCTAAGTGTCTGATCGAGAGAAGGAAAAAGAGGTGATTTTTAGCCACTCTCGATTTTGTACTTAGAAAAAATCCAAATTTTTTTATTTTTTTTTCCGTTTTTTTTCTAAGTGTCTGATCGAGAGAAGGAAAAAGAGGTGATTTTTAGCCACTCTCGATTTTGTACTTAGAAAAAATCCAAATTTTTTACTTTTTTTTTTCCGTTTTTTTTCTAAGTGTCTGATCGAGAGAAGGAAAAAGAGGTGATTTTTAGCCACTCTCGATTTTGTACTTAGAAAAAATCCAAATTTTTTTTTTTTTTTTTTCCGTTTTTTTTCTAAGTGTCTGATCGAGAGAAGGAAAAAGAGGTGATTTTTAGCCTCTCTCGATTTTGTACTTAGAAAAAATCCAATTTTTTTTTTTTTTTTCCGTTTTTTTTCTAAGTGTCTGATCGAGAGAAGGAAAAAGAGGTGATTTTTAGCCTCTCTCGATTTTGTACTTAGAAAAAATCCAATTTTTTTTTTTTTTTTTTTTTTTTTTTTCTAAGTGTCTGATCGAGAGAAGGAAAAAGAGGTGATTTTTAGCCACTCTCGATTTTGTACTTAGAAAAAATCCAAATTTTTTTTTTTTTTTTTTCCATTTTTTTTCTAAGTGTCTGATCGAGAGAAGGAAAAAGAGGTGATTTTTAGCCTCTCTCGATTTTGTACTTAGAAAAAATCCAAATTTTTTTTTTTTTTTTTTCCGTTTTTTTTCTAAGTGTCTGATCGAGAGAAGGAAAAAGAGGTGATTTTTAGCCTCTCTTGATTTTGTACTTAGAAAAAATCAAAAATATTTTTTTTTTTTTTCCGTTTTTTTTCTAAGTGTCTGATCGAGAGAAGGAAAAAGAGGTGATTTTTAGCCTCTCTCGATTTTGTACTTAGAAAAAATCAAATTTTTTTTTTTTTTTCTCCGTTTTTTTTCTAAGTGTCTGATCGAGAGAAGGAAAAAGAGGTGATTTTTAGCCTCTCTTGATTTTGTACTTAGAAAAAATCCAAATTTTTTTTTTTTTTTTTTTTTTTTTTCTAATTGTCCGATCGAGAGAAGGAAAAAGAGGTGATTTTTAGCCTCTCTCGATTTTGTACTTAGAAAAAAATCCAAATTTTTTTTTTTTTTTTTTCCGTTTTTTTTCTAAGTGTCTGATCGAGAGAAGGAAAAAGAGGTGATTTTTAGCCTCTCTTGATTTTGTACTTAGAAAAAATCAAAATTTTTTTTTTTTTTTTTCCGTTTTTTTTCTAAGTGTCTGATCGAGAGAAGGAAAAAGAGGTGATTTTTAGCCTCTCTCGATTTTGTACTTAGAAAAAATCAAAAATTTTTTTTTTTTTGTCCGTTTTTTTTCTAAGTGTCTGATCGAGAGAAGGAAAAAGAGGTGATTTTTAGCCACTCTCGATTTTGTACTTAGAAAAAATCCAAATTTTTTTTTTTTTTTTTCCGTTTTTTTCTAAGTGTCTGATCGAGAGAAGGAAAAAGAGGTGATTTTTAGCCACTCTCGATTTTGTACTTAGAAAAAATCCAAATTTTTTTTTTTTTTTTCCGTTTTTTTTCTAAGTGTCTGATCGAGAGAAGGAAAAAGAGGTGATTTTTAGCCACTCTCGATTTTGTACTTAGAAAAAATCCAAATTTTTTTTTTTTTTTTTTCCGTTTTTTTTCTTAGTGTCTGATCGAGAGAAGGAAAAAGAGGTGATTTTTAGCCTCTCTCGATTTTGTACTTAGAAAAAATCCGAATTTTTTTTTTTTTTTTTTTCCGTTTTTTTTCTAAGTGTGTGATCGAGAGAAGGAAAAAGAGGTGATTTTTAGCCTCTCTTGATTTTGTACTTAGAAAAAATCAAATTTTTTTTTTTTTTTTTCATTTTTTTTTCTAAGTGTCTGATCGAGAGAAGGAAAAAGAGGTGATTTTTAGCCACTCTCCTATTTGTACTTAGAAAAAATCCAATTTTTTTTTTTTTTTTTTCCGTTTTTTTTCTAAGTGTCTGATCGAGAGAAGGAAAAAGAGGTGATTTTTAGCCTCTCTTGATTTTGTACTTAGAAAAAATCCAATTTTTATTTTTATTTTTTCATTTTTTTTTCTAAGTGTCTGATCGAGAGAAGGAAAAAGAGGTGATTTTTAGCCACTCTCGATTTTGTACTTAGAAAAAATCCAATTTTTTTTTTTTTTTTTCCGTTTTTTTTCTAAGTGTCTGATCGAGAGAAGGAAAAAGAGGTGATTTTTAGCCTCTCTTGATTTTGTACTTAGAAAAAATCCAATTTTTTTTTTTTTTTTTTTCATTTTTTTTTCTAAGTGTCTGATCGAGAGAAGGAAAAAGAGGTGATTTTTAGCCACTCTCGATTTTGTACTTAGAAAAAATCCAATTTTTTTTATTTTTTTTTCCGTTTTTTTTCTAAGTGTCTGATCGAGAGAAGGAAAAAGAGGTGATTTTTAGCCACTCTCGATTTTGTACTTAGAAAAAATCCAAATTTTTTTTTTTTTTTTTTCCGTTTTTTTTCTAAGTGTCTGATCGAGAGAAGGAAAAAGAGGTGATTTTTAGCCACTCTCGATTTTGTACTTAGAAAAAATCCAAATTTTTTTTTTTTTTTTTTCCGTTTTTTTTCTAAGTGTCTGATCGAGAGAAGGAAAAAGAGGTGATTTTTAGCCTCTCTCGATTTTGTACTTAGAAAAAATCCATTTTTTTTTTTTTTTTTTCCGTTTTTTTTCTAAGTGTCTGATCGAGAGAAGGAAAAAGAGGTGATTTTTAGCCTCTCTCGATTTTGTACTTAGAAAAAATCCAAATTTTTTTTTTTTTTTTTCCGTTTTTTTTCTAAGTGTCTGATCGAGAGAAGGAAAAAGAGGTGATTTTTAGCCTCTCTTGATTTTGTACTTAGAAAAAATCCAATTTTTTTTTTTTTTTTCATTTTTTTTTCTAAGTGTCTGATCGAGAGAAGGAAAAAGAGGTGATTTTTAGCCACTCTCGATTTTGTACTTAGAAAAAATCAAAAATTGTTTTTTTTTTTTTTCCGTTTTTTTTCTAAGTGTCTGATCGAGAGAAGGAAAAAGAGGTGATTTTTAGCCTCTCTCGATTTTGTACTTAGAAAAAATCCAATTTTTTTTTTTTTTTTTTTTCATTTTTTTTTCTAAGTGTCTGATCGAGAGAAGGAAAAAGAGGTGATTTTTAGCCACTCTCGATTTTGTACTTAGAAAAAATACAAATTTTTTTTTTTTTTTTTTCCGTTTTTTTTCTTAGTGTCTGATCGAGAGAAGGAAAAAGAGGTGATTTTTAGCCTCTCTCGATTTTGTACTTAGAAAAAATCCAAATTTTTTTTTTTTTTTTCCGTTTTTTTTCTAAGTGTCTGATCGAGAGAAGGAAAAAGAGGTGATTTTTAGCCTCTCTCGATTTTGTACTTAGAAAAAATCCAATTTTTTTTTTTTTTTTTTTTTTTTTTTTCTAAGTGTCTGATCGAGAGAAGGAAAAAGAGGTGATTTTTAGCCACTCTCGATTTTGTACTTAGAAAAAATCCAAATTTTTTTTTTTTTTTTTTCCGTTTTTTTTCTTAGTGTCTGATCGAGAGAAGGAAAAAGAGGTGATTTTTAGCCTCTCTCGATTTTGTACTTAGAAAAAATCCGAATTTTTTTTTTTTTTTTTTCCGTTTTTTTTCTAAGTGTGTGATCGAGAGAAGGAAAAAGAGGTGATTTTTAGCCTCTCTTGATTTTGTACTTAGAAAAAATCCAATTTTTTTTTTTTTTTTTCATTTTTTTTTCTAAGTGTCTGATCGAGAGAAGGAAAAAGAGGTGATTTTTAGCCACTCTCCTATTTGTACTTAGAAAAAATCCAAATTTTTTTTTTTTTTTTTTCCGTTTTTTTTCTAAGTGTCTGATCGAGAGAAGGAAAAAGAGGTGATTTTTAGCCTCTCTTGATTTTGTACTTAGAAAAAATCCAATTTTTATTTTTATTTTTTCATTTTTTTTTCTAAGTGTCTGATCGAGAGAAGGAAAAAGAGGTGATTTTTAGCCACTCTCGATTTTGTACTTAGAAAAAATCCAATTTTTTTTTTTTTTTTTCCGTTTTTTTTCTAAGTGTCTGATCGAGAGAAGGAAAAAGAGGTGATTTTTAGCCTCTCTTGATTTTGTACTTAGAAAAAATCCAATTTTTTTTTTTTTTTTTTTCATTTTTTTTTCTAAGTGTCTGATCGAGAGAAGGAAAAAGAGGTGATTTTTAGCCACTCTCGATTTTGTACTTAGAAAAAATCCAATTTTTTTTATTTTTTTTCCCGTTTTTTTTCTAAGTGTCTGATCGAGAGAAGGAAAAAGAGGTGATTTTTAGCCACTCTCGATTTTGTACTTAGAAAAAATCCAAATTTTTTTTTTTTTTTTTTCCGTTTTTTTTCTAAGTGTCTGATCGAGAGAAGGAAAAAGAGGTGATTTTTAGCCACTCTCGATTTTGTACTTAGAAAAAATCCAAATTTTTTTTTTTTTTTTTTCCGTTTTTTTTCTAAGTGTCTGATCGAGAGAAGGAAAAAGAGGTGATTTTTAGCCTCTCTCGATTTTGTACTTAGAAAAAATCCATTTTTTTTTTTTTTTTTTCCGTTTTTTTTCTAAGTGTCTGATCGAGAGAAGGAAAAAGAGGTGATTTTTAGCCTCTCTCGATTTTGTACTTAGAAAAAATCCAAATTTTTTTTTTTTTTTTTCCGTTTTTTTTCTAAGTGTCTGATCGAGAGAAGGAAAAAGAGGTGATTTTTAGCCTCTCTTGATTTTGTACTTAGAAAAAATCCAATTTTTTTTTTTTTTTTTCATTTTTTTTTCTAAGTGTCTGATCGAGAGAAGGAAAAAGAGGTGATTTTTAGCCACTCTCGATTTTGTACTTAGAAAAAATCAAAAATTGTTTTTTTTTTTTTTCCGTTTTTTTTCTAAGTGTCTGATCGAGAGAAGGAAAAAGAGGTGATTTTTAGCCTCTCTCGATTTTGTACTTAGAAAAAATCCAATTTTTTTTTTTTTTTTTTTTCATTTTTTTTTCTAAGTGTCTGATCGAGAGAAGGAAAAAGAGGTGATTTTTAGCCACTCTCGATTTTGTACTTAGAAAAAATCCAAATTTTTTTATTTTTTTTTCCGTTTTTTTTCTAAGTGTCTGATCGAGAGAAGGAAAAAGAGGTGATTTTTAGCCACTCTCGATTTTGTACTTAGAAAAAATCCAAATTTTTTACTTTTTTTTTTCCGTTTTTTTTCTAAGTGTCTGATCGAGAGAAGGAAAAAGAGGTGATTTTTAGCCACTCTCGATTTTGTACTTAGAAAAAATCCAAATTTTTTTTTTTTTTTTTTCCGTTTTTTTTCTAAGTGTCTGATCGAGAGAAGGAAAAAGAGGTGATTTTTAGCCTCTCTCGATTTTGTACTTAGAAAAAATCCAATTTTTTTTTTTTTTTTCCGTTTTTTTTCTAAGTGTCTGATCGAGAGAAGGAAAAAGAGGTGATTTTTAGCCTCTCTCGATTTTGTACTTAGAAAAAATCCAATTTTTTTTTTTTTTTTTTTTTTTTTTTTCTAAGTGTCTGATCGAGAGAAGGAAAAAGAGGTGATTTTTAGCCACTCTCGATTTTGTACTTAGAAAAAATCCAAATTTTTTTTTTTTTTTTTTCCATTTTTTTTCTAAGTGTCTGATCGAGAGAAGGAAAAAGAGGTGATTTTTAGCCTCTCTCGATTTTGTACTTAGAAAAAATCCAAATTTTTTTTTTTTTTTTTTCCGTTTTTTTTCTAAGTGTCTGATCGAGAGAAGGAAAAAGAGGTGATTTTTAGCCTCTCTTGATTTTGTACTTAGAAAAAATCAAAAATATTTTTTTTTTTTTTCCGTTTTTTTTCTAAGTGTCTGATCGAGAGAAGGAAAAAGAGGTGATTTTTAGCCTCTCTCGATTTTGTACTTAGAAAAAATCAAATTTTTTTTTTTTTTTCTCCGTTTTTTTTCTAAGTGTCTGATCGAGAGAAGGAAAAAGAGGTGATTTTTAGCCTCTCTTGATTTTGTACTTAGAAAAAATCCAAATTTTTTTTTTTTTTTTTTTTTTTTTTCTAATTGTCCGATCGAGAGAAGGAAAAAGAGGTGATTTTTAGCCTCTCTCGATTTTGTACTTAGAAAAAAATCCAAATTTTTTTTTTTTTTTTTTCCGTTTTTTTTCTAAGTGTCTGATCGAGAGAAGGAAAAAGAGGTGATTTTTAGCCTCTCTTGATTTTGTACTTAGAAAAAATCAAAATTTTTTTTTTTTTTTTTCCGTTTTTTTTCTAAGTGTCTGATCGAGAGAAGGAAAAAGAGGTGATTTTTAGCCTCTCTCGATTTTGTACTTAGAAAAAATCAAAAATTTTTTTTTTTTTGTCCGTTTTTTTTCTAAGTGTCTGATCGAGAGAAGGAAAAAGAGGTGATTTTTAGCCACTCTCGATTTTGTACTTAGAAAAAATCCAAATTTTTTTTTTTTTTTTTCCGTTTTTTTCTAAGTGTCTGATCGAGAGAAGGAAAAAGAGGTGATTTTTAGCCACTCTCGATTTTGTACTTAGAAAAAATCCAAATTTTTTTTTTTTTTTTCCGTTTTTTTTCTAAGTGTCTGATCGAGAGAAGGAAAAAGAGGTGATTTTTAGCCACTCTCGATTTTGTACTTAGAAAAAATCCAAATTTTTTTTTTTTTTTTTTCCGTTTTTTTTCTTAGTGTCTGATCGAGAGAAGGAAAAAGAGGTGATTTTTAGCCTCTCTCGATTTTGTACTTAGAAAAAATCCGAATTTTTTTTTTTTTTTTTTTCCGTTTTTTTTCTAAGTGTGTGATCGAGAGAAGGAAAAAGAGGTGATTTTTAGCCTCTCTTGATTTTGTACTTAGAAAAAATCAAATTTTTTTTTTTTTTTTTCATTTTTTTTTCTAAGTGTCTGATCGAGAGAAGGAAAAAGAGGTGATTTTTAGCCACTCTCCTATTTGTACTTAGAAAAAATCCAATTTTTTTTTTTTTTTTTTTCCGTTTTTTTTCTAAGTGTCTGATCGAGAGAAGGAAAAAGAGGTGATTTTTAGCCTCTCTTGATTTTGTACTTAGAAAAAATCCAATTTTTATTTTTATTTTTTCATTTTTTTTTCTAAGTGTCTGATCGAGAGAAGGAAAAAGAGGTGATTTTTAGCCACTCTCGATTTTGTACTTAGAAAAAATCCAATTTTTTTTTTTTTTTTTCCGTTTTTTTTCTAAGTGTCTGATCGAGAGAAGGAAAAAGAGGTGATTTTTAGCCTCTCTTGATTTTGTACTTAGAAAAAATCCAATTTTTTTTTTTTTTTTTTTCATTTTTTTTTCTAAGTGTCTGATCGAGAGAAGGAAAAAGAGGTGATTTTTAGCCACTCTCGATTTTGTACTTAGAAAAAATCCAATTTTTTTTATTTTTTTTTCCGTTTTTTTTCTAAGTGTCTGATCGAGAGAAGGAAAAAGAGGTGATTTTTAGCCACTCTCGATTTTGTACTTAGAAAAAATCCAAATTTTTTTTTTTTTTTTTTCCGTTTTTTTTCTAAGTGTCTGATCGAGAGAAGGAAAAAGAGGTGATTTTTAGCCACTCTCGATTTTGTACTTAGAAAAAATCCAAATTTTTTTTTTTTTTTTTTCCGTTTTTTTTCTAAGTGTCTGATCGAGAGAAGGAAAAAGAGGTGATTTTTAGCCTCTCTCGATTTTGTACTTAGAAAAAATCCATTTTTTTTTTTTTTTTTTCCGTTTTTTTTCTAAGTGTCTGATCGAGAGAAGGAAAAAGAGGTGATTTTTAGCCTCTCTCGATTTTGTACTTAGAAAAAATCCAAATTTTTTTTTTTTTTTTTCCGTTTTTTTTCTAAGTGTCTGATCGAGAGAAGGAAAAAGAGGTGATTTTTAGCCTCTCTTGATTTTGTACTTAGAAAAAATCCAATTTTTTTTTTTTTTTTCATTTTTTTTTCTAAGTGTCTGATCGAGAGAAGGAAAAAGAGGTGATTTTTAGCCACTCTCGATTTTGTACTTAGAAAAAATCAAAAATTGTTTTTTTTTTTTTTCCGTTTTTTTTCTAAGTGTCTGATCGAGAGAAGGAAAAAGAGGTGATTTTTAGCCTCTCTCGATTTTGTACTTAGAAAAAATCCAATTTTTTTTTTTTTTTTTTTTCATTTTTTTTTCTAAGTGTCTGATCGAGAGAAGGAAAAAGAGGTGATTTTTAGCCACTCTCGATTTTGTACTTAGAAAAAATACAAATTTTTTTTTTTTTTTTTTCCGTTTTTTTTCTTAGTGTCTGATCGAGAGAAGGAAAAAGAGGTGATTTTTAGCCTCTCTCGATTTTGTACTTAGAAAAAATCCGAATTTCTTTTTTTTTTTTTTTCCGTTTTTTTTCTAAGTGTGTGATCGAGAGAAGGAAAAAGAGGTGATTTTTAGCCTCTCTTGATTTTGTACTTAGAAAAAATCCAATTTTTTTTTTTTTTTTTCATTTTTTTTTCTAAGTGTCTGATCGAGAGAAGGAAAAAGAGGTGATTTTTAGCCACTCTCCTATTTGTACTTAGAAAAAAATCCAAATTTTTTTTTTTTTTTTTTCCGTTTTTTTTCTAAGTGTC
This sequence comes from Entelurus aequoreus, assembly GCF_033978785.1. Taxonomy (NCBI): domain Eukaryota; kingdom Metazoa; phylum Chordata; class Actinopteri; order Syngnathiformes; family Syngnathidae; genus Entelurus; species Entelurus aequoreus. Next base: position 148,729 of record NW_026907982.1, read on the forward strand.
TGATCGAGAGAAGGAAAAAGAGGTGATTTTTGGCCTCTCTTGATTTTGTACTTAGAAAAAATCCAATTTTTATTTTTATTTTTTCATTTTTTTTTCTAAGTGTCTGATCGAGAGAAGGAAAAAGAGGTGATTTTTAGCCACTCTCGATTTTGTACTTAGAAAAAATCCAATTTTTTTTTTTTTTTTTTCCGTTTTTTTTCTAAGTGTCTGATCGAGAGAAGGAAAAAGAGGTGATTTTTAGCCTCTCTTGATTTTGTACTTAGAAAAAATCCAATTTTTTTTTTTTTTTTTTTCATTTTTTTTTCTAAGTGTCTGATCGAGAGAAGGAAAAAGAGGTGATTTTTAGCCACTCTCGATTTTGTACTTAGAAAAAATCCAATTTTTTTTATTTTTTTTTCCGTTTTTTTTCTAAGTGTCTGATCGAGAGAAGGAAAAAGAGGTGATTTTTAGCCACTCTCGATTTTGTACTTAGAAAAAATCCAAATTTTTTTTTTTTTTTTTTCCGTTTTTTTTCTAAGTGTCTGATCGAGAGAAGGAAAAAGAGGTGATTTTTAGCTACTCTCGATTTTGTACTTAGAAAAAATCCAAATTTTTTTTTTTTTTTTTTCCGTTTTTTTTCTAAGTGTCTGATCGAGAGAAGGAAAAAGAGGTGATTTTTAGCCTCTCTCGATTTTGTACTTAGAAAAAATCCAATTTTTTTTTTTTTTTTTCATTTTTTTTTCTAAGTGTCTGATCGAAAGAAGGAAAAAGAGGTGATTTTTAGCCACTCTCGATTTTGTACTTAGAAAAAATCAAAAAATTTTTTTTTTTTTTTCCGTTTTTTTTCTAAGTGTCTGATCGAGAGAAGGAAAAAGAGGTGATTTTTAGCCTCTCTCGATTTTGTACTTAGAAAAAATCAAAACATTTTTTTTTTTTTTCTCCGTTTTTTTTCTAAGTGTCTGATCGAGAGAAGGAAAAAGAGGTGATTTTTAGCCTCTCTTGATTTTGTACTTAGAAAAAATCCTATTTTTTTTTTTTTTTTTTCTTTTTTTTTTCTAAGTGTCTGATCGAGAGAAGGAAAAAGAGGTGATTTTTAGCCACTCTCGATTTTGTACTTAGAAAAAATCCAAATTTTTTTTTTTTTTTTTTCCGTTTTTTTCTAAGTGTCTGATCGAGAGAAGGAAAAAGAGGTGATTTTTAGCCACTCTCGATTTTGTACTTAGAAAAAAATCCAAATTATTTTTTTTTTTTTCCGTTTTTTTTCTAAGTGTCTGATCGAGAGAAGGAAAAAGAGGTGATTTTTAGCCTCTCTCGATTTTGTACTTAGAAAAAATCCAAATTTTTTTTTTTTTTTTTTCAGTTTTTTTTCTAAGTGTCTGATCGAGAGAAGGAAAAAGAGGTGATTTTTAGCCTCTCTTGATTTTGTACTTAGAAAAAATCCAATTTTTTTTTAATTTTTTTTCATTTTTTTTTCTAAGTGTCTGATCGAGAGAAGGAAAAAGAGGTGATTTTTAGCCACTCTCGATTTTGTACTTAGAAAAAATCCAAATTTTTTTTTTTTTTTCCCGTTTTTTTTCTAAGTGTCTGATCGAGAGAAGGAAAAAGAGGTGATTTTTAGCCTCTCTCGATTTTGTACTTAGAAAAAATCCAATTTTTTTTTTTTTTTTTTTCATTTTTTTTTCTAAGTGTCTGATCGAGAGAAGGAAAAAGAGGTGATTTTTAGCCACTCTCGATTTTGTACTTAGAAAAAATCCAAATTTTTTTTTTTTTTTTTTCCGTTTTTTTTCTAAGTGTCTGATCGAGAGAAGGAAAAAGAGGTGATTTTTAGCCTCTCTTGATTTTGTACTTAGAAAAAATCCAATTTTTATTTTTATTTTTTCATTTTTTTTTCTAAGTGTCTGATCGAGAGAAGGAAAAAGAGGTGATTTTTAGCCACTCTCGATTTTGTACTTAGAAAAAATCAAATTTTTTTTTTTTTTTTTTTTTTTTTTTTCATTTTTTTTTCTAAGTGTCTGATCGAGAGAAGGAAAAAGAGGTGATTTTTAGCCACTCTCGATTTTGTACTTAGAAAAAATCCAATTTTTTTTTTTTTTTTTTCCGTTTTTTTTCTAAGTGTCTGATCGAGAGAAGGAAAAAGAGGTGATTTTTAGCCTCTCTCGATTTTGTACTTAGAAAAAATCCAAATTTTTTTTTTTTTTTTTTCCGTTTTTTTTCTAAGTGTGTGATCGAGAGAAGGAAAAAGAGGTGATTTTTAGCCTCTCTTGATTTTGTACTTAGAAAAAATCCAATTTTTATTTTTATTTTTTCATTTTTTTTTCTAAGTGTCTGATCGAGAGAAGGAAAAAGAGGTGATTTTTAGCCACTCTCGATTTTGTACTTAGAAAAAATCAAATTTTTTTTTTTTTTTTTTTCATTTTTTTTTCTAAGTGTCTGATCGAGAGAAGGAAAAAGAGGTGATTTTTAGCCACTCTCGATTTTGTACTTAGAAAAAATCCAAATTTTTTTTTTTTTTTTTTCCGTTTTTTTCTAAGTGTCTGATCGAGAGAAGGAAAAAGAGGTGATTTTTAGCCACTCTCGATTTTGTACTTAGAAAAAAATCCAAATTATTTTTTTTTTTTTCCGTTTTTTTTCTAAGTGTCTGATCGAGAGAAGGAAAAAGAGGTGATTTTTAGCCTCTCTCGATTTTGTACTTAGAAAAAATCCAAATTTTTTTTTTTTTTTTTCCAGTTTTTTTTCTAAGTGTCTGATCGAGAGAAGGAAAAAGAGGTGATTTTTAGCCTCTCTTGATTTTGTACTTAGAAAAAATCCAATTTTTTTTTCATTTTTTTTCATTTTTTTTTCTAAGTGTCTGATCGAGAGAAGGAAAAAGAGGTGATTTTTAGCCACTCTCGATTTTGTACTTAGAAAAAATCCAAATTTTTTTTTTTTTTTCCCGTTTTTTTTCTAAGTGTCTGATCGAGAGAAGGAAAAAGAGGTGATTTTTAGCCTCTCTCGATTTTGTACTTAGAAAAAATCCAATTTTTTTTTTTTTTTTTTTCATTTTTTTTTCTAAGTGTCTGATCGAGAGAAGGAAAAAGAGGTGATTTTTAGCCACTCTCGATTTTGTACTTAGAAAAAATCCTAATTTTTTTTTTTTTTTTTTCCGTTTTTTTTCTAAGTGTCTGATCGAGAGAAGGAAAAAGAGGTGATTTTTAGCCTCTCTTGATTTTGTACTTAGAAAAAATCCAATTTTTATTTTTATTTTTTCATTTTTTTTTCTAAGTGTCTGATCGAGAGAAGGAAAAAGAGGTGATTTTTAGCCACTCTCGATTTTGTACTTAGAAAAAATCAAATTTTTTTTTTTTTTTTTTCATTTTTTTTTCTAAGTGTCTGATCGAGAGAAGGAAAAAGAGGTGATTTTTAGCCACTCTCGATTTTGTACTTAGAAAAAATCCAATTTTTTTTTTTTTTTTTCCGTTTTTTTTCTAAGTGTCTGATCGAGAGAAGGAAAAAGAGGTGATTTTTAGCCTCTCTCGATTTTGTACTTAGAAAAAATCCAAATTTTTTTTTTTTTTTTTTCCGTTTTTTTTCTAAGTGTGTGATCGAGAGAAGGAAAAAGAGGTGATTTTTAGCCTCTCTTGATTTTGTACTTAGAAAAAATCCAATTTTTATTTTTATTTTTTCATTTTTTTTTCTAAGTGTCTGATCGAGAGAAGGAAAAAGAGGTGATTTTTAGCCACTCTCGATTTTGTACTTAGAAAAAATCAAATTTTTTTTTTTTTTTTTTTCATTTTTTTTTCTAAGTGTCTGATCGAGAGAAGGAAAAAGAGGTGATTTTTAGCCACTCTCGATTTTGTACTTAGAAAAAATCCAATTTTTTTTTTTTTTTTTTCCGTTTTTTTTCTAAGTGTCTGATCGAGAGAAGGAAAAAGAGGTGATTTTTAGCCTCTCTCGATTTTGTACTTAGAAAAAATCCAAATTTTTTTTTTTTTTTTTCCGTTTTTTTTCTAAGTGTGTGATCGAGAGAAGGAAAAAGAGGTGATTTTTAGCCTCTCTTGATTTTGTACTTAGAAAAAATCCAATTTTTTTTTTTTTTTTTTCATTTTTTTTTCTAAGTGTCTGATCGAGAGAAGGAAAAAGAGGTGATTTTTAGCCACTCTCGATTTTGTACTTAGAAAAAATCCAAATTTTTTTTTTTTTTTTTCCGTTTTTTTTCTAAGTGTCTGATCGAGAGAAGGAAAAAGAGGTGATTTTTAGCCTCTCTTGATTTTGTACTTAGAAAAAATCCAATTTTTATTTTTATTTTTTTCATTTTTTTTTCTAAGTGTCTGATCGAGAGAAGGAAAAAGAGGTGATTTTTAGCCACTCTCGATTTTGTACTTAGAAAAAATCCAATTTTTTTTTTTTTTTTTTCCGTTTTTTTTCTAAGTGTCTGATCGAGAGAAGGAAAAAGAGGTGATTTTTAGCCTCTCTCGATTTTGTACTTAGAAAAAATCCAATTTTTTTTTTTTTTTTTCATTTTTTTTTCTAAGTGTCTGATCGAGAGAAGGAAAAAGAGGTGATTTTTAGCCACTCTCGATTTTGTACTTAGAAAAAATCCAAATTTTTTTTTTTTTTTTCCGTTTTTTTTCTAAGTGTCTGATCGAGAGAAGGAAAAAGAGGTGATTTTTAGCCTCTCTCGATTTTGTACTTAGAAAAAATCCAATTTTTTTTTTTTTTTTTCCGTTTTTTTTCTAAGTGTCTGATCGAGAGAAGGAAAAAGAGGTGATTTTTAGCCTCTCTCGATTTTGTACTTAGAAAAAATCCAAATTTTTTTTTTTTTTTTTTCCGTTTTTTTTCTAAGTGTCTGATCGAGAGAAGGAAAAAGAGGTGATTTTTAGCCACTCTTGATTTTGTACTTAGAAAAAATCCAATTTTTTTTTTTTTTTTTTCATTTTTTTTTCTAAGTGTCTGATCGAGAGAAGGAAAAAGAGGTGATTTTTAGCCACTCTCGATTTTGTACTTAGAAAAAATCCAATTTTTCTTATTTTTTTTTTCGTTTTTTTTCTAAGTGTCTGATCGAGAGAAGGAAAAAGAGGTGATTTTTAGCCACTCTCGATTTTGTACTTAGAAAAAATCCAAATTTTTTTTTTTTTTTTTCCGTTTTTTTTCTAAGTGTCTGATCGAGAGAAGGAAAAAGAGGTGATTTTTAGCCTCTCTTGATTTTGTACTTAGAAAAAATCCAATTTTTTTTTTTTTTTTTTCATTTTTTTTCTAAGTGTCTGATCGAGAGAAGGAAAAAGAGGTGATTTTTAGCCACTCTCGATTATGTACTTAGAAAAAATCCAAATTTTTTTTTTTTTTTTTTCCGTTTTTTTTCTAAGTGTCTGATCGAGGGAAGGAAAAAGAGGTGATTTTTAGCCTCTCTCGATTTTGTACTTAGAAAAAATCCAAATTTTTTTTTTTTTTTTTTCCGTTTTTTTTCTAAGTGTCTGATCGAGAGAAGGAAAAAGAGGTGATTTTTAGCCTCTCTCGATTTTGTACTTAGAAAAAATCCAAATTTTTTTTTTTTTTTTTTCATTTTTTTTTCTAAGTGTCTGATCGAGAGAAGGAAAAAGAGGTGATTTTTAGCCACTCTCGATTTTGTACTTATAAAAAATCCAAATTTTTTTTTTTTTTTTTCCGTTTTTTTTCTAAGTGTCTGATCGAGAGAAGGAAAAAGAGGTGATTTTTAGCCTCTCTTGATTTTGTACTTAGAAAAAATCCAATTTTTTTTTTTTTTTTTTCATTTTTTTTTCTAAGTGTCTGATCGAGAGAAGGAAAAAGAGGTGATTTTTAGCCACTCTCGATTTTGTACTTAGAAAAAATCCAAATTTTTTTTTTTTTTTTTCCGTTTTTTTTCTAAGTGTCTGATCGAGAGAAGGAAAAAGAGGTGATTTTTAGCCTCTCTCGATTTTGTACTTAGAAAAAATCCAATTTTTTTTTTTTTTTTTCCGTTTTTTTTCTAAGTGTCTGATCGAGAGAAGGAAAAAGAGGTGATTTTTAGCCTCTCTCGATTTTGTACTTAGAAAAAATCCAATTTTTTTTTTTTTTTTTTCTTTTTTTTTTCTAAGTGTCTGATCGAGAGAAGGAAAAAGAGGTGATTTTTAGCCACTCTCGATTTTGTACTTAGAAAAAATCAAAAATTTTTTTTTTTTTTTTCCGTTTTTTTTCTAAGTGTCTGATCGAGAGAAGGAAAAAGAGGTGATTTTTAGCCTCTCTCGATTTTGTACTTAGAAAAAATCAAAATTTTTTTTTTTTTTTTTTCTCCGTTTTTTTTCTAAGTGTCTGATCGAGAGAAGGAAAAAGAGGTGATTTTTAGCCTCTCTTGATTTTGTACTTAGAAAAAATCCAATTTTTTTTTTTTTTTTTTCTTTTTTTTTTCTAAGTGTCTGATCGAGAGAAGGAAAAAGAGGTGATTTTTAGCCACTCTCGATTTTGTACTTAGAAAAAATCCAAATTTTTTTTTTTTTTCCGTTTTTTTTCTAAGTGTCTGATCGAGAGAAGGAAAAAGAGGTGATTTTTAGCCTCTCTCGATTTTGTACTTAGAAAAAATCCAAATTTTTTTTTTTTTTTTTTCAGTTTTTTTTCTAAGTGTCTGATCGAGAGAAGGAAAAAGAGGTGATTTTTAGCCTCTCTTGATTTTGTACTTAGAAAAAATCCAATTTTTTTTAAATTTTTTTTCATTTTTTTTTCTAAGTGTCTGATCGAGAGAAGGAAAAAGAGGTGATTTTTAGCCACTCTCGATTTAGTACTTAGAAAAAATCCAAATTATTTTTTTTTTTTTTCCGTTTTTTTTCTAAGTGTCTGATCGAGAGAAGGAAAAAGAGGTGATTTTTAGCCACTCTCGATTTTGTACTTAGAAAAAATCCAAAATTTTTTTTTTTTTTTCCGTTTTTTTTCTAAGTGTCTGATCGAGAGAAGGAAAAAGAGGTGATTTTTAGCCTCTCTCGATTTTGTACTTAGAAAAAATCCAATTTTTTTTTTTTTTTTTTTCATTTTTTTTTCTAAGTGTCTGATCGAGAGAAGGAAAAAGAGGTGATTTTTAGCCACTCTCGATTTTGTACTTAGAAAAAATCCAAATTTTTTTTTTTTTTTTTCCGTTTTTTTTCTAAGTGTCTGATCGAGAGAAGGAAAAAGAGGTGATTTTTAGCCTCTCTTGATTTTGTACTTAGAAAAAATCCAATTTTTTTTTTTTTTTTTCATTTTTTTTCTAAGTGTCTGATCGAGAGAAGGAAAAAGAGGTGATTTTTAGCCTCTCTCGATTTTGTACTTAGAAAAAATCCAAATTTTTTTTTTTTTTTTTTTCATTTTTTTTTCTAAGTGTCTGATCGAGAAAAGGAAAAAGAGGTGATTTTTAGCCACTCTCGATTTTGTACTTAGAAAAAATCCAAATTTTTTTTTTTTTTTTTTCCGTTTTTTTTCTAAGTGTCTGATCGAGAGAAGGAAAAAGAGGTGATTTTTAGCCTCTCTTGATTTTGTACTTAGAAAAAATCCAATTTTTTTTTTTTTTTTTTCATTTTTTTTTCTAAGTGTCTGATCGAGAGAAGGAAAAAGAGGTGATTTTTAGCCACTCTCGATTTTGTACTTAGAAAAAATCCAAATTTTTTTTTTTTTTTTTTTCCGTTTTTTTTCTAAGTGTCTGATCGAGAGAAGGAAAAAGAGGTGATTTTTAGCCTCTCTCGATTTTGTACTTAGAAAAAATCCAATTTTTTTTTTTTTTTTTCCGTTTTTTTTCTAAGTGTCTGATCGAGAGAAGGAAAAAGAGGTGATTTTTAGCCTCTCTCGATTTTGTACTTAGAAAAAATCCAATTTTTTTTTTTTTTTTTTCTTTTTTTTTTCTAAGTGTCTGATCGAGAGAAGGAAAAAGAGGTGATTTTTAGCCACTCTCGATTTTGTACTTAGAAAAAATCAAAAATTTTTTTTTTTTTTTTTCCGTTTTTTTCTAAGTGTCTGATCGAGAGAAGGAAAAAGAGGTGATTTTTAGCCTCTCTCGATTTTGTACTTAGAAAAAATCAAAAATTTTTTTTTTTTTTTTCTCCGTTTTTTTTCTAAGTGTCTGATCGAGAGAAGGAAAAAGAGGTGATTTTTAGCCTCTCTTGATTTTGTACTTAGAAAAAATCCAATTTTTTTTTTTTTTTTTTTTTTTTTTTTCTAAGTGTCTGATCGAGAGAAGGAAAAAGAGGTGATTTTTAGCCACTCTCGATTTTGTACTTAGAAAAAATCCAAATTTTTTTTTTTTTTTTCCGTTTTTTTTCTAAGTGTCTGATCGAGAGAAGGAAAAAGAGGTGATTTTTAGCCTCTCTCGATTTTGTACTTAGAAAAAATCCAAATTTTTTTTTTTTTTTTTTCAGTTTTTTTTCTAAGTGTCTGATCGAGAAAAGGAAAAAGAGGTGATTTTTAGCCTCTCTTGATTTTGTACTTAGAAAAAATCCAATTTTTTTTAAATTTTTTTTCATTTTTTTTTCTAAGTGTCTGATCGAGAGAAGGAAAAAGAGGTGATTTTTAGCCACTCTCGATTTAGTACTTAGAAAAAATCCAAATTTTTTTTTTTTTTTTTCCGTTTTTTTTCTAAGTGTCTGATCGAGAGAAGGAAAAAGAGGTGATTTTTAGCCACTCTCGATTTTGTACTTAGAAAAAATCCAAAATTTTTTTTTTTTTTTTCCGTTTTTTTTCTAAGTGTCTGATCGAGAGAAGGAAAAAGAGGTGATTTTTAGCCTCTCTCGATTTTGTACTTAGAAAAAATCCAATTTTTTTTTTTTTTTTTTCATTTTTTTTTCTAAGTGTCTGATCGAGAGAAGGAAAAAGAGGTGATTTTTAGCCACTCTCGATTTTGTACTTAGAAAAAATCCAATTTTTTTTTTTTTTTTTTTCCGTTTTTTTTCTTAGTGTCTGATCGAGAGAAGGAAAAAGAGGTGATTTTTAGCCTCTCTCGATTTTGTACTTAGAAAAAATCCGAATTTTTTTTTTTTTTTTTCCCGTTTTTTTTCTAAGTGTGTGATCGAGAGAAGGAAAAAGAGGTGATTTTTAGCCTCTCTTGATTTTGTACTTAGAAAAAATCCAATTTTTTTTTTTTTTTTTCATTTTTTTTTCTAAGTGTCTGATCGAGAGAAGGAAAAAGAGGTGATTTTTAGCCACTCTCCTATTTGTACTTAGAAAAAATCAAAAATTTTTTTTTTTTTTTTTCCGTTTTTTTTCTAAGTGTCTGATCGAGAGAAGGAAAAAGAGGTGATTTTTAGCCTCTCTCGATTTTGTACTTAGAAAAAATCCAATTTTTTTTTTTTTTTTTTCCATTTTTTTTTCTAAGTGTCTGATCGAGAGAAGGAAAAAGAGGTGATTTTTAGCCACTCTCGATTTTGTACTTAGAAAAAATCCAAATTTTTTTTTTTTTTTTTTCCGTTTTTTTTCTAAGTGTCTGATCGAGAGAAGGAAAAAGAGGTGATTTTTAGCCTCTCTTGATTTTGTACTTAGAAAAAATCCAATTTTTATTTTTATTTTTTCATTTTTTTTTCTAAGTGTCTGATCGAGAGAAGGAAAAAGAGGTGATTTTTAGCCACTCTCGATTTTGTACTTAAAAAAATCAAATTTTTTTTTTTTTTTTTTTCATTTTTTTTTCTAAGTGTCTGATCGAGAGAAGGAAAAAGAGGTGATTTTTAGCCACTCTCGATTTTGTACTTAGAAAAAATCCAATTTTTTTTTTTTTTTTTCCGTTTTTTTTCTAAGTGTCTGATCGAGAGAAGGAAAAAGAGGTGATTTTTAGCCACTCTCGATTTTGTACTTAGAAAAAATCCAATTTTTTTTTTTTTTTTTCCGTTTTTTTTCTAAGTGTCTGATCGAGAGAAGGAAAAAGAGGTGATTTTTAGCCTCTCTCGATTTTGTACTTAGAAAAAATCCAAATTTTTTTTTTTTTTTTTTCCGTTTTTTTTCTAAGTGTGTGATCGAGAGAAGGAAAAAGAGGTGATTTTTAGCCTCTCTTGATTTTGTACTTAGAAAAAATCCAATTTTTTTTTTTTTTTTTTCATTTTTTTTTCTAAGTGTCTGATCGAGAGAAGGAAAAAGAGGTGATTTTTAGCCACTCTCGATTTTGTACTTAGAAAAAATCCAAATTTTTTTTTTTTTTTTTCCGTTTTTTTTCTAAGTGTCTGATCGAGAGAAGGAAAAAGAGGTGATTTTTAGCCTCTCTTGATTTTGTACTTAGAAAAAATCCAATTTTTATTTTTATTTTTTTCATTTTTTTTCCTAAGTGTCTGATCGAGAGAAGGAAAAAGAGGTGATTTTTAGCCACTCTCGATTTTGTACTTAGAAAAAATCCAATTTTTTTTTTTTTTTTTTCCGTTTTTTTTCTAAGTGTCTGATCGAGAGAAGGAAAAAGAGGTGATTTTTAGCCTCTCTCGATTTTGTACTTAGAAAAAATCCAATTTTTTTTTTTTTTTTTTCATTTTTTTTTCTAAGTGTCTGATCGAGAGAAGGAAAAAGAGGTGATTTTTAGCCACTCTCGATTTTGTACTTAGAAAAAATCCAAATTTTTTTTTTTTTTTTCCGTTTTTTTTCTAAGTGTCTGATCGAGAGAAGGAAAAAGAGGTGATTTTTAGCCTCTCTCGATTTTGTACTTAGAAAAAATCCAAATTTTTTTTTTTTTTTTCCGTTTTTTTTCTAAGTGTCTGATCGAGAGAAGGAAAAAGAGGTGATTTTTAGCCTCTCTCGATTTTGTACTTAGAAAAAATCCAAATTTTTTTTTTTTTTTTTTCCGTTTTTTTTCTAAGTGTCTGATCGAGAGAAGGAAAAAGAGGTGATTTTTAGCCTCTCTTGATTTTGTACTTAGAAAAATTCCAATTTTTTTTTTTTTTTTTTCATTTTTTTTTCTAAGTGTCTGATCGAGAGAAGGAAAAAGAAGTGATTTTTAGCCACTCTCGATTTTGTACTTAGAAAAAATCCAATTTTTCTTATTTTTTTTTCCGTTTTTTTTCTAAGTGTCTGATCGAGAGAAGGAAAAAGAGGTGATTTTTAGCCACTCTCGATTTTGTACTTAGAAAAAATCCAAATTTTTTTTTTTTTTTTTCCGTTTTTTTTCTAAGTGTCTGATCGAGAGAAGGAAAAAGAGGTGATTTTTAGCCTCTCTTGATTTTGTACTTAGAAAAAATCCAATTTTTTTTTTTTTTTTTTCATTTTTTTTCTAAGTGTCTGATCGAGAGAAGGAAAAAGAGGTGATTTTTAGCCACTCTCGATTTTGTACTTAGAAAAAATCCAAATTTTTTTTTTTTTTTTTTCCGTTTTTTTTCTAAGTGTCTGATCGAGGGAAAGAAAAAGAGGTGATTTTTAGCCTCTCTCGATTTTGTACTTAGAAAAAATCCAAATTTTTTTTTTTTTTTTTTCCGTTTTTTTTCTAAGTGTCTGATCGAGAGAAGGAAAAAGAGGTGATTTTTAGCCTCTCTCGATTTTGTACTTAGAAAAAATCCAATTTTTTTTTTTTTTTTTTCATTTTTTTTTCTAAGTGTCTGATCGAGAGAAGGAAAAAGAGGTGATTTTTAGCCACTCTCGATTTTGTACTTAGAAAAAATCCAAATTTTTTTTTTTTTTTTTTCCGTTTTTTTTCTAAGTGTCTGATCGAGAGAAGGAAAAAGAGGTGATTTTTAGCCTCTCTCGATTTTGTACTTAGAAAAAATCCAAATTTTTATTTTTTTTTTTCCGTTTTTTTTCTAAGTGTCTGATCGAGAGAAGGAAAAAGAGGTGATTTTTAGCCTCTCTCGATTTTGTACTTAGAAAAAATCCAAATTTTTTTTTTTTTTTTTTTCATTTTTTTTTCTAAGTGTCTGATCGAGAGAAGGAAAAAGAGGTGATTTTTAGCCACTCTCGATTTTGTACTTAGAAAAAATCCAAATTTTTTTTTTTTTTTTTTCCGTTTTTTTTCTAAGTGTCTGATCGAGAGAAGGAAAAAGAGGTGATTTTTAGCCTCTCTTGATTTTGTACTTAGAAAAAATCCAATTTTTTTTTTTTTTTTTCATTTTTTTTCTAAGTGTCTGATCGAGAGAAGGAAAAAGAGGTGATTTTTAGCCTCTCGATTTTGTACTTAGAAAAAATCCAAATTTTTTTTTTTTTTTTTTCATTTTTTTTCCTAAGTGTCTGATCGAGAGAAGGAAAAAGAGGTGATTTTTAGCCACTCTCGATTTTGTACTTAGAAAAAATCCAAATTTTTTTTTTTTTTTTTCCGTTTTTTTTATAAGTGTCTGATCGAGAGAAGGAAAAAGAGGTGATTTTTAGCCTCTCTTGATTTTGTACTTAGAAAAAATCCAATTTTTTTTTTTTTTTTTTTCATTTTTTTTTCTAAGTGTCTGATCGAGAGAAGGAAAAAGAGGTGATTTTTAGCCTCTCTCGATTTTGTACTTAGAAAAAATCCAAATTTTTTTTTTTTTTTTTTCCGTTTTTTTTCTAAGTGTCTGATCGAGAGAAGGAAAAAGAGGTGATTTTTAGCCTCTCTTGATTTTGTACTTAGAAAAAATCCAATTTTTTTTTTTTTTTTTCATTTTTTTTTCTAAGTGTCTGATCGAGAGAAGGAAAAAGAGGTGATTTTTAGCCACTCTCGATTTTGTACTTAGAAAAAATCAAAATTTTTTTTTTTTTTTTTTCCGTTTTTTTTCTAAGTGTCTGATCGTGATTTTTAGCCTCTCTCGATTTTGTACTTAGAAAAAATCAAAATTTTTTTTTTTTTTTTTCTCCGTTTTTTTCTAAGTGTCTGATCGAGAGAAGGAAAAAGAGGTGATTTTTAGCCTCTCTTGATTTTGTACTTAGAAAAAATCCAATTTTTTTTTTTTTTTTTTTCATTTTTTTTTCTAAGTGTCTGATCGAGAGAAGGAAAAAGAGGTGATTTTTAGCCACTCTCGATTTTGTACTTAGAAAAAATCCAATTTTTTTTTTTTTTTTTTCCGTTTTTTTTTCTAAGTGTCTGATCGAGAGAAGGAAAAAGAGGTGATTTTTAGCCTCTCTCGATTTTGTACTTAGAAAAAATCCAAATTTTTTTTTTTTTTTTTTCAGTTTTTTTTCTAAGTGTCTGATCGAGAGAAGGAAAAAGAGGTGATTTTTAGCCTCTCTTGATTTTGTACTTAGAAAAAATCCAATTTTTTTTTTTTTTTTTCATTTTTTTTTCTAAGTGTCTGATCGAGAGAAGGAAAAAGAAGTGATTTTTAGCCACTCTCGATTTAGTACTTAGAAAAAATCCAAATTTTTTTTTTTTTTTTTCCGTTTTTTTTCTAAGTGTCTGATCGAGAGAAGGAAAAAGAGGTGATTTTTAGCCTCTCTCGATTTTGTACTTAGAAAAAATCCAAATTTTTTATTTTTTTTTTTCAGTTTTTTTTCTAAGTGTCTGATCGAGAGAAGGAAAAAGAGGTGATTTTTAGCCTCTCTTGATTTTGTACTTAGAAAAAATCCAATTTTTTTTAAATTTTTTTTCATTTTTTTTTCTAAGTGTCTGATCGAGAGAAGGAAAAAGAGGTGATTTTTAGCCACTCTCGATTTAGTACTTAGAAAAAATCCAAATTTTTTTTTTTTTTTTTCCGTTTTTTTTCTAAGTGTCTGATCGAGAGAAGGAAAAAGAGGTGATTTTTAGCCACTCTCGATTTTGTACTTAGAAAAAATCCAAAATTTTTTTTTTTTTTTTCCGTTTTTTTTCTAAGTGTCTGATCGAGAGAAGGAAAAAGAGGTGATTTTTAGCCTCTCTCGATTTTGTACTTAGAAAAAATCCAATTTTTTTTTTTTTTTTTTTCATTTTTTTTTCTAAGTGTCTGATCGAGAGAAGGAAAAAGAGGTGATTTTTAGCCACTCTCGATTTTGTACTTAGAAAAAATCCAAATTTTTTTTTTTTTTTTTTCCGTTTTTTTTCTTAGTGTCTGATCGAGAGAAGGAAAAAGAGGTGATTTTTAGCCTCTCTCGATTTTGTACTTAGAAAAAATCCGAATTTTTTTTTTTTTTTTTCCCGTTTTTTTTCTAAGTGTGTGATCGAGAGAAGGAAAAAGAGGTGATTTTTAGCCTCTCTTGATTTTGTACTTAGAAAAAATCCAATTTTTTTTTTTTTTTTTCATTTTTTTTTCTAAGTGTCTGATCGAGAGAAGGAAAAAGAGGTGATTTTTAGCCACTCTCCTATTTGTACTTAGAAAAAATCCAAAAAATTTTTTTTTTTTTTCCGTTTTTTTTCTAAGTGTCTGATCGAGAGAAGGAAAAAGAGGTGATTTTTAGCCTCTCTCGATTTTGTACTTAGAAAAAATCCAATTTTTTTTTTTTTTTTTTTCATTTTTTTTTCTAAGTGTCTGATCGAGAGAAGGAAAAAGAGGTGATTTTTAGCCACTCTCGATTTTGTACTTAGAAAAAATCCAAATTTTTTTTTTTTTTTTTCCGTTTTTTTTCTAAGTGTCTGATCGAGAGAAGGAAAAAGAGGTGATTTTTAGCCTCTCTTGATTTTGTACTTAGAAAAAATCCAATTTTTATTTTTATTTTTTCATTTTTTTTTCTAAGTGTCTGATCGAGAGAAGGAAAAAGAGGTGATTTTTAGCCACTCTCGATTTTGTACTTAGAAAAAATCAAATTTTTTTTTTTTTTTTTTCATTTTTTTTTCTAAGTGTCTGATCGAGAGAAGGAAAAAGAGGTGATTTTTAGCCACTCTCGATTTTGTACTTAGAAAAAATCCAATTTTTTTTATTTTTTTTCCGTTTTTTTTCTAAGTGTCTGATCGAGAGAAGGAAAAAGAGGTGATTTTTAGCCTCTCTTGATTTTGTACTTAGAAAAAATCCAATTTTTTTTTTTTTTTTTCATTTTTTTTTCTAAGTGTCTGATCGAGAGAAGGAAAAAGAGGTGATTTTTAGCCACTCTCCTATTTGTACTTAGAAAAAATCCAAATTTTTTTTTTTTTTTTTTCCGTTTTTTTTCTAAGTGTCTGATCGAGAGAAGGAAAAAGAGGTGATTTTTAGCCTCTCTCGATTTTGTACTTAGAAAAAATCCAATTTTTTTTTTTTTTTTTTCATTTTTTTTTCTAAGTGTCTGATCGAGAGAAGGAAAAAGAGGTGATTTTTAGCCACTCTCGATTTTGTACTTAGAAAAAATCCAAATTTTTTTTTTTTTTTTTCCGTTTTTTTTCTAAGTGTCTGATCGAGAGAAGGAAAAAGAGGTGATTTTTAGCCTCTCTTGATTTTGTACTTAGAAAAAATCCAATTTTTATTTTTATTTTTTCATTTTTTTTTCTAAGTGTCTGATCGAGAGAAGGAAAAAGAGGTGATTTTTAGCCACTCTCGATTTTGTACTTAGAAAAAATCAAATTTTTTTTTTTTTTTTTTTCATTTTTTTTTCTAAGTGTCTGATCGAGAGAAGGAAAAAGAGGTGATTTTTAGCCACTCTCGATTTTGTACTTAGAAAAAATCCAATTTTTTTTATTTTTTTTCCGTTTTTTTTCTAAGTGTCTGATCGAGAGAAGGAAAAAGAGGTGATTTTTAGCCACTCTCGATTTTGTACTTAGAAAAAATCCAATTTTTTTTTTTTTTTTTTCCGTTTTTTTTCTAAGTGTCTGATCGAGAGAAGGAAAAAGAGGTGATTTTTAGCCTCTCTCGATTTTGTACTTAGAAAAAATCCAATTTTTTTTTTTTTTTTTTTCCGTTTTTTTTCTAAGTGTGTGATCGAGAGAAGGAAAAAGAGGTGATTTTTAGCCTCTCTTGATTTTGTACTTAGAAAAAATCCAATTTTTTTTTTTTTTTTTCATTTTTTTTTCTAAGTGTCTGATCGAGAGAAGGAAAAAGAGGTGATTTTTAGCCACTCTCGATTTTGTACTTAGAAAAAATCCAAATTTTTTTTTTTTTTTTTCCGTTTTTTTTCTAAGTGTCTGATCGAGAGAAGGAAAAAGAGGTGATTTTTAGCCTCTCTTGATTTTGTACTTAGAAAAAATCCAATTTTTATTTTTATTTTTTTCATTTTTTTTTCTAAGTGTCTGATCGAGAGAAGGAAAAAGAGGTGATTTTTAGCCACTCTCGATTTTGTACTTAGAAAAAATCCAAATTTTTTTTTTTTTTTTTTCCGTTTTTTTTCTAAGTGTCTGATCGAGAGAAGGAAAAAGAGGTGATTTTTAGCCTCTCTTGATTTTGTACTTAGAAAAAATCCAATTTTTTTTTTTTTTTTTTCATTTTTTTTTCTAAGTGTCTGATCGAGAGAAGGAAAAAGAGGTGATTTTTAGCCACTCTCGATTTTGTAATTAGAAAAAATCCAAATTTTTTTTTTTTTTTTTTCCGTTTTTTTTCTAAGTGTCTGATCGAGAGAAGGAAAAAGAGGTGATTTTTAGCCTCTCTCGATTTTGTACTTAGAAAAAATCCAATTTTTTTTTTTTTTTTTCCGTTTTTTTTCTAAGTGTCTGATCGAGAGAAGGAAAAAGAGGTGATTTTTAGCCTCTCTCGATTTTGTACTTAGAAAAAATCCAATTTTTTTTTTTTTTTTTCTTTTTTCTAAGTGTCTGATCGAGAGAAGGAAAAAGAGGTGATTTTTAGCCACTCTCGATTTTGTACTTAGAAAAAATCCAAATTTTTTTATTTTTTTTTCCCATTTTTTTTCTAAGTGTCTGATCGAGAGAAGGAAAAAGAGGTGATTTTTAGCCTCTCTCGATTTTGTACTTAGAAAAAATCCAAATTTTTTTTTTTTTTTTTCCGTTTTTTTTCTAAGTGTCTGATCGAGAGAAGGAAAAAGAGGTGATTTTTAGCCTCTCTTGATTTTGTACTTAGAAAAAATCCAATTTTTTTTTTTTTTTTTCATTTTTTTTTCTAAGTGTCTGATCGAGAGAAGGAAAAAGAGGTGGTTTTTAGCCACTCTCGATTTTGTACTTAGAAAAAATCAAAAATTTTTTTTTTTTTTTTCCGTTTTTTTTCTAAGTGTCTGATCGAGAGAAGGAAAAAGAGGTGATTTTTAGCCTCTCTCGATTTTGTACTTAGAAAAAATCAAAATTTTTTTTTTTTTTTTCTCCGTTTTTTTTCTAAGTGTTTGATCGAGAGAAGGAAAAAGAGGTGATTTTTAGCCTCTCTTGATTTTGTACTTAGAAAAAATCCAATTTTTTTTTTTTTTTTTTTTTTTTTTTTTTCTAAGTGTCTGATCGAGAGAAGGAAAAAGAGGTGATTTTTAGCCACTCTCGATTTTGTACTTAGAAAAAATCCAAATTTTTTTTTTTTTTTTCCGTTTTTTTTCTAAGTGTCTGATCGAGAGAAGGAAAAAGAGGTGATTTTTAGCCTCTCTCGATTTTGTACTTAGAAAAAATCCAAATTTTTTTTTTTTTTTTTTCAGTTTTTTTTCTAAGTGTCTGATCGAGAGAAGGAAAAAGAGGTGATTTTTAGCCTCTCTTGATTTTGTACTTAGAAAAAATCCAATTTTTTTTTTTTTTTTTTCATTTTTTTTCTAAGTGTCTGATCGAGAGAAGGAAAAAGAAGTGATTTTTAGCCACTCTCGATTTAGTACTTAGAAAAAATCCAAATTTTTTTTTTTTTTTTTCCGTTTTTTTTCTAAGTGTCTGATCGAGAGAAGGAAAAAGAGGTGATTTTTAGCCTCTCTCGATTTTGTACTTAGAAAAAATCCAAATTTTTTTTTTTTTTTTTCAGTTTTTTTTCTAAGTGTCTGATCGAGAGAAGGAAAAAGAGGTGATTTTTAGCCTCTCTTGATTTTGTACTTAGAAAAAATCCAATTTTTTTTAAATTTTTTTTCATTTTTTTTTCTAAGTGTCTGATCGAGAGAAGGAAAAAGAGGTGATTTTTAGCCACTCTCGATTTAGTACTTAGAAAAAATCCAAATTTTATTTTTTTTTTTTTCCGTTTTTTTTCTAAGTGTCTGATCGAGAGAAGGAAAAAGAGGTGATTTTTAGCCACTCTCGATTTTGTACTTAGAAAAAATCCAAATTTTTTTTTTTTTTTTCCCGTTTTTTTTCTAAGTGTCTGATCGAGAGAAGGAAAAAGAGGTGATTTTTAGCCACTCTCGATTTTGTACTTAGAAAAAATCCAAATTTTTTTTTTTTTTTTCCGTTTTTTTTCTAAGTGTCTGATCGAGAGAAGGAAAAAGAGGTGATTTTTAGCCTCTCTCGATTTTGTACTTAGAAAAAATCCAATTTTTTTTTTTTTTTTTCCGTTTTTTTTCTAAGTGTCTGATCGAGAGAAGGAAAAAGAGGTGATTTTTAGCCTCTCTCGATTTTGTACTTAGAAAAAATCCAAATTTTTTTTTTTTTTTTTTCCGTTTTTTTTCTAAGTGTCTGATCGAGAGAAGGAAAAAGAGGTGATTTTTAGCCACTCTTGATTTTGTACTTAGAAAAAATCCAATTTTTTTTTTTTTTTTTTCATTTTTTTTTCTAAGTGTCTGATCGAGAGAAGGAAAAAGAGGTGATTTTTAGCCACTCTCGATTTTGTACTTAGAAAAAATCCAATTTTTCTTATTTTTTTTTTCGTTTTTTTTCTAAGTGTCTGATCGAGAGAAGGAAAAAGAGGTGATTTTTAGCCACTCTCGATTTTGTACTTAGAAAAAATCCAAATTTTTTTTTTTTTTTTTCCGTTTTTTTTCTAAGTGTCTGATCGAGAGAAGGAAAAAGAGGTGATTTTTAGCCTCTCTTGATTTTGTACTTAGAAAAAATCCAATTTTTTTTTTTTTTTTTCATTTTTTTTCTAAGTGTCTGATCGAGAGAAGGAAAAAGAGGTGATTTTTAGCCACTCTCGATTTTGTACTTAGAAAAAATCCAAATTTTTTTTTTTTTTTTTTCCGTTTTTTTTCTAAGTGTCTGATCGAGGGAAGGAAAAAGAGGTGATTTTTAGCCTCTCTCGATTTTGTACTTAGAAAAAATCCAAATTTTTTTTTTTTTTTTTTCCGTTTTTTTTCTAAGTGTCTGATCGAGAGAAGGAAAAAGAGGTGATTTTTAGCCTCTCTCGATTTTGTACTTAGAAAAAATCCAATTTTTTTTTTTTTTTTTCATTTTTTTTTCTAAGTGTCTGATCGAGAGAAGGAAAAAGAGGTGATTTTTAGCCACTCTCGATTTTGTACTTAGAAAAAATCCAAATTTTTTTTTTTTTTTTTTCCGTTTTTTTTCTAAGTGTCTGATCGAGAGAAGGAAAAAGAGGTGATTTTTAGCCTCTCTCGATTTTGTACTTAGAAAAAATCCAAATTTTTTTTTTTTTTTTTCCGTTTTTTTTCTAAGTGTCTGATCGAGAGAAGGAAAAAGAGGTGATTTTTAGCCTCTCTCGATTTTGTACTTAGAAAAAATCCAATTTTTTTTTTTTTTTTTTCATTTTTTTTTCTAAGTGTCTGATCGAGAGAAGGAAAAAGAGGTGATTTTTAGCCACTCTCGATTTTGTACTTAGAAAAAATCCAAATTTTTTTTTTTTTTTTTTTCCGTTTTTTTTTCTAAGTGTCTGATCGAGAGAAGGAAAAAGAGGTGATTTTTAGCCTCTCTTGATTTTGTACTTAGAAAAAATCCAATTTTTTTTTTTTTTTTTTCATTTTTTTTCTAAGTGTCTGATCGAGAGAAGGAAAAAGAGGTGATTTTTAGCCTCTCTCGATTTTGTACTTAGAAAAAATCCAAATTTTTTTTTTTTTTTTTCATTTTTTTTTCTAAGTGTCTGATCGAGAGAAGGAAAAAGAGGTGATTTTTAGCCACTCTCGATTTTGTACTTAGAAAAAATCCAAATTTTTTTTTTTTTTTTTTCCGTTTTTTTTCTAAGTGTCTGATCGAGAGAAGGAAAAAGAGGTGATTTTTAGCCTCTCTCGATTTTGTACTTAGAAAAAATCCAAATTTTTTTTTTTTTTTTTTCAGTTTTTTTTCTAAGTGTCTGATCGAGAGAAGGAAAAAGAGGTGATTTTTAGCCTCTCTTGATTTTGTACTTAGAAAAAATCCAATTTTTTTTTTTTTTTTTTCATTTTTTTTTCTAAGTGTCTGATCGAGAGAAGGAAAAAGAAGTGATTTTTAGCCACTCTCGATTTAGTACTTAGAAAAAATCCAAATTTTTTTTTTTTTTTTTCCGTTTTTTTTCTAAGTGTCTGATCGAGAGAAGGAAAAAGAGGTGATTTTTAGCCTCTCTCGATTTTGTACTTAGAAAAAATCCAAATTTTTTTTTTTTTTTTTTCAGTTTTTTTTCTAAGTGTCTGATCGAGAGAAGGAAAAAGAGGTGATTTTTAGCCTCTCTTGATTTTGTACTTAGAAAAAATCCAATTTTTTTAAATTTTTTTTCATTTTTTTTTCTAAGTGTCTGATCGAGAGAAGGAAAAAGAGGTGATTTTTAGCCACTCTCGATTTAGTACTTAGAAAAAATCCAAATTTTATTTTTTTTTTTTCCGTTTTTTTTCTAAGTGTCTGATCGAGAGAAGGAAAAAGAGGTGATTTTTAGCCACTCTCGATTTTGTACTTAGAAAAAATCCAAATTTTTTTTTTTTTTTTCCCGTTTTTTTTCTAAGTGTCTGATCGAGAGAAGGAAAAAGAGGTGATTTTTAGCCACTCTCGATTTTGTACTTAGAAAAAATCCAAATTTTTTTTTTTTTTTTCCGTTTTTTTTCTAAGTGTCTGATCGAGAGAAGGAAAAAGAGGTGATTTTTAGCCTCTCTCGATTTTGTACTTAGAAAAAATCCAATTTTTTTTTTTTTTTTTCCGTTTTTTTTCTAAGTGTCTGATCGAGAGAAGGAAAAAGAGGTGATTTTTAGCCTCTCTCGATTTTGTACTTAGAAAAAATCCAAATTTTTTTTTTTTTTTTTTCCGTTTTTTTTCTAAGTGTCTGATCGAGAGAAGGAAAAAGAGGTGATTTTTAGCCACTCTTGATTTTGTACTTAGAAAAAATCCAATTTTTTTTTTTTTTTTTTCATTTTTTTTTCTAAGTGTCTGATCGAGAGAAGGAAAAAGAGGTGATTTTTAGCCACTCTCGATTTTGTACTTAGAAAAAATCCAATTTTTCTTATTTTTTTTTTCGTTTTTTTTCTAAGTGTCTGATCGAGAGAAGGAAAAAGAGGTGATTTTTAGCCACTCTCGATTTTGTACTTAGAAAAAATCCAAATTTTTTTTTTTTTTTTTCCGTTTTTTTTCTAAGTGTCTGATCGAGAGAAGGAAAAAGAGGTGATTTTTAGCCTCTCTTGATTTTGTACTTAGAAAAAATCCAATTTTTTTTTTTTTTTTTTCATTTTTTTTCTAAGTGTCTGATCGAGAGAAGGAAAAAGAGGTGATTTTTAGCCACTCTCGATTTTGTACTTAGAAAAAATCCAAATTTTTTTTTTTTTTTTTTCCGTTTTTTTTCTAAGTGTCTGATCGAGGGAAGGAAAAAGAGGTGATTTTTAGCCTCTCTCGATTTTGTACTTAGAAAAAATCCAAATTTTTTTTTTTTTTTTTTCCGTTTTTTTTCTAAGTGTCTGATCGAGAGAAGGAAAAAGAGGTGATTTTTAGCCTCTCTCGATTTTGTACTTAGAAAAAATCCAATTTTTTTTTTTTTTTTTCATTTTTTTTTCTAAGTGTCTGATCGAGAGAAGGAAAAAGAGGTGATTTTTAGCCACTCTCGATTTTGTACTTAGAAAAAATCCAAATTTTTTTTTTTTTTTTTTCCGTTTTTTTTCTAAGTGTCTGATCGAGAGAAGGAAAAAGAGGTGATTTTTAGCCTCTCTCGATTTTGTACTTAGAAAAAATCCAAATTTTTTTTTTTTTTTTTCCGTTTTTTTTCTAAGTGTCTGATCGAGAGAAGGAAAAAGAGGTGATTTTTAGCCTCTCTCGATTTTGTACTTAGAAAAAATCCAATTTTTTTTTTTTTTTTTCATTTTTTTTTCTAAGTGTCTGATCGAGAGAAGGAAAAAGAGGTGATTTTTAGCCACTCTCGATTTTGTACTTAGAAAAAATCCAAATTTTTTTTTTTTTTTTTTTCCGTTTTTTTTTCTAAGTGTCTGATCGAGAGAAGGAAAAAGAGGTGATTTTTAGCCTCTCTTGATTTTGTACTTAGAAAAAATCCAATTTTTTTTTTTTTTTTTTCATTTTTTTTCTAAGTGTCTGATCGAGAGAAGGAAAAAGAGGTGATTTTTAGCCTCTCTCGATTTTGTACTTAGAAAAAATCCAAATTTTTTTTTTTTTTTTTTCATTTTTTTTTCTAAGTGTCTGATCGAGAGAAGGAAAAAGAGGTGATTTTTAGCCACTCTCGATTTTGTACTTAGAAAAAATCCAAATTTTTTTTTTTTTTTTTTCCGTTTTTTTTCTAAGTGTCTGATCGAGAGAAGGAAAAAGAGGTGATTTTTAGCCTCTCTTGATTTTGTACTTAGAAAAAATCCAATTTTTTTTTTTTTTTTTTCATTTTTTTTTCTAAGTGTCTGATCGAGAGAAGGAAAAAGAGGTGATTTTTAGCCACTCTCGATTTTGTACTTAGAAAAAATCCAATTTTTTTTTTTTTTTTTTTCCGTTTTTTTTCTAAGTGTCTGATCGAGAGAAGGAAAAAGAGGTGATTTTTAGCCTCTCTCGATTTTGTACTTAGAAAAAATCCAATTTTTTTTTTTTTTTTTCCGTTTTTTTTCTAAGTGTCTGATCGAGAGAAGGAAAAAGAGGTGATTTTTAGCCTCTCTCGATTTTGTACTTAGAAAAAATCCAATTTTTTTTTTTTTTTTTTCTTTTTTTTTTCTAAGTGTCTGATCGAGAGAAGGAAAAAGAGGTGATTTTTAGCCACTCTCGATTTTGTACTTAGAAAAAATCAAAAATTTTTTTTTTTTTTTTCCGTTTTTTTTCTAAGTGTCTGATCGAGAGAAGGAAAAAGAGGTGATTTTTAGCCTCTCTCGATTTTGTACTTAGAAAAAATCAAAATTTTTTTTTTTTTTTTTTCTCCGTTTTTTTTCTAAGTGTCTGATCGAGAGAAGGAAAAAGAGGTGATTTTTAGCCTCTCTTGATTTTGTACTTAGAAAAAATCCAATTTTTTTTTTTTTTTTTTTCATTTTTTTTTCTAAGTGTCTGATCGAGAGAAGGAAAAAGAGGTGATTTTTAGCCACTCTCGATTTTGTACTTAGAAAAAATCCAAATTTTTTTTTTTTTTTCCGTTTTTTTTCTAAGTGTCTGATCGAGAGAAGGAAAAAGAGGTGATTTTTAGCCTCTCTCGATTTTGTACTTAGAAAAAATCCAAATTTTTTTTTTTTTTTTTTCAGTTTTTTTTCTAAGTGTCTGATCGAGAGAAGGAAAAAGAGGTGATTTTTAGCCTCTCTTGATTTTGTACTTAGAAAAAATCCAATTTTTTTTAAATTTGTTTTCATTTTTTTTTCTAAGTGTCTGATCGAGAGAAGGAAAAAGAGGTGATTTTTAGCCACTCTCGATTTAGTACTTAGAAAAAATCCAAATTATTATTTTTTTTTTTCCGTTTTTTTTCTAAGTGTCTGATCGAGAGAAGGAAAAAGAGGTGATTTTTAGCCACTCTCGATTTTGTACTTAGAAAAAATCCAAATTTTTTTTTTTTTTTTTCCGTTTTTTTTCTAAGTGTCTGATCGAGAGAAGGAAAAAGAGGTGATTTTTAGCCTCTCTCGATTTTGTACTAAGAAAAAATCCAATTTTTTTTTTTTTTTTTTTCATTTTTTTTTCTAAGTGTCTGATCGAGAGAAGGAAAAAGAGGTGATTTTTAGCCACTCTCGATTTTGTACTTAGAAAAAATCCAAATTTTTTTTTTTTTTTTTCCGTTTTTTTTCTAAGTGTCTGATCGAGAGAAGGAAAAAGAGGTGATTTTTAGCCTCTCTTGATTTTGTACTTAGAAAAAATCCAATTTTTTTTTTTTTTTTTCATTTTTTTTCTAAGTGTCTGATCGAGAGAAGGAAAAAGAGGTGATTTTTAGCCTCTCTCGATTTTGTACTTAGAAAAAATCCAAATTTTTTTTTTTTTTTTTTTCATTTTTTTTTCTAAGTGTCTGATCGAGAAAAGGAAAAAGAGGTGATTTTTAGCCACTCTCGATTTTGTACTTAGAAAAAATCCAAATTTTTTTTTTTTTTTTTTCCGTTTTTTTTCTAAGTGTCTGATCGAGAGAAGGAAAAAGAGGTGATTTTTAGCCTCTCTTGATTTTGTACTTAGAAAAAATCCAATTTTTTTTTTTTTTTTTTCATTTTTTTTTCTAAGTGTCTGATCGAGAGAAGGAAAAAGAGGTGATTTTTAGCCACTCTCGATTTTGTACTTAGAAAAAATCCAAATTTTTTTTTTTTTTTTTTCCGTTTTTTTTCTAAGTGTCTGATCGAGAGAAGGAAAAAGAGGTGATTTTTAGCCTCTCTCGATTTTGTACTTAGAAAAAATCCAATTTTTTTTTTTTTTTTTCCGTTTTTTTTCTAAGTGTCTGATCGAGAGAAGGAAAAAGAGGTGATTTTTAGCCTCTCTCGATTTTGTACTTAGAAAAAATCCAATTTTTTTTTTTTTTTTTTCTTTTTTTTTTCTAAGTGTCTGATCGAGAGAAGGAAAAAGAGGTGATTTTTAGCCACTCTCGATTTTGTACTTAGAAAAAATCAAAAATTTTTTTTTTTTTTTTTCCGTTTTTTTCTAAGTGTCTGATCGAGAGAAGGAAAAAGAGGTGATTTTTAGCCTCTCTCGATTTTGTACTTAGAAAAAATCAAAAATTTTTTTATTTTTTTTTCTCCGTTTTTTTTCTAAGTGTCTGATCGAGAGAAGGAAAAAGAGGTGATTTTTAGCCTCTCTTGATTTTGTACTTAGAAAAAATCCAATTTTTTTTTTTTTTTTTTTTTTTTTTTTTCTAAGTGTCTGATCGAGAGAAGGAAAAAGAGGTGATTTTTAGCCACTCTCGATTTTGTACTTAGAAAAAATCCAAATTTTTTTTTTTTTTCCGTTTTTTTTCTAAGTGTCTGATCGAGAGAAGGAAAAAGAGGTGATTTTTAGCCTCTCTCGATTTTGTACTTAGAAAAAATCCAAATTTTTTTTTTTTTTTTTTCAGTTTTTTTTCTAAGTGTCTGATCGAGAGAAGGAAAAAGAGGTGATTTTTAGCCTCTCTTGATTTTGTACTTAGAAAAAATCCAATTTTTTTTAAATTTGTTTTCATTTTTTTTTCTAAGTGTCTGATCGAGAGAAGGAAAAAGAGGTGATTTTTAGCCACTCTCGATTTAGTACTTAGAAAAAATCCAAATTATTATTTTTTTTTTTCCGTTTTTTTTCTAAGTGTCTGATCGAGAGAAGGAAAAAGAGGTGATTTTTAGCCACTCTCGATTTTGTACTTAGAAAAAATCCAAAATTTTTTTTTTTTTTTTCCGTTTTTTTTCTAAGTGTCTGATCGAGAGAAGGAAAAAGAGGTGATTTTTAGCCTCTCTCGATTTTGTACTAAGAAAAAATCCAATTTTTTTTTTTTTTTTTTTCATTTTTTTTTCTAAGTGTCTGATCGAGAGAAGGAAAAAGAGGTGATTTTTAGCCACTCTCGATTTTGTACTTAGAAAAAATCCAAATTTTTTTTTTTTTTTTTCCGTTTTTTTTCTAAGTGTCTGATCGAGAGAAGGAAAAAGAGGTGATTTTTAGCCTCTCTTGATTTTGTACTTAGAAAAAATCCAATTTTTTTTTTTTTTTTTCATTTTTTTTCTAAGTGTCTGATCGAGAGAAGGAAAAAGAGGTGATTTTTAGCCTCTCTCGATTTTGTACTTAGAAAAAATCCAAATTTTTTTTTTTTTTTTTTTCATTTTTTTTTCTAAGTGTCTGATCGAGAAAAGGAAAAAGAGGTGATTTTTAGCCACTCTCGATTTTGTACTTAGAAAAAATCCAAATTTTTTTTTTTTTTTTTTCCGTTTTTTTTCTAAGTGTCTGATCGAGAGAAGGAAAAAGAGGTGATTTTTAGCCTCTCTTGATTTTGTACTTAGAAAAAATCCAATTTTTTTTTTTTTTTTTTCATTTTTTTTTCTAAGTGTCTGATCGAGAGAAGGAAAAAGAGGTGATTTTTAGCCACTCTCGATTTTGTACTTAGAAAAAATCCAAATTTTTTTTTTTTTTTTTCCGTTTTTTTTCTAAGTGTCTGATCGAGAGAAGGAAAAAGAGGTGATTTTTAGCCTCTCTCGATTTTGTACTTAGAAAAAATCCAATTTTTTTTTTTTTTTTTCCGTTTTTTTTCTAAGTGTCTGATCGAGAGAAGGAAAAAGAGGTGATTTTTAGCCTCTCTCGATTTTGTACTTAGAAAAAATCCAATTTTTTTTTTTTTTTTTTCTTTTTTTTTTCTAAGTGTCTGATCGAGAGAAGGAAAAAGAGGTGATTTTTAGCCACTCTCGATTTTGTACTTAGAAAAAATCAAAAATTTTTTTTTTTTTTTTTCCGTTTTTTTCTAAGTGTCTGATCGAGAGAAGGAAAAAGAGGTGATTTTTAGCCTCTCTCGATTTTGTACTTAGAAAAAATCAAAAAATTTTTTATTTTTTTTTCTCCGTTTTTTTTCTAAGTGTCTGATCGAGAGAAGGAAAAAGAGGTGATTTTTAGCCTCTCTTGATTTTGTACTTAGAAAAAATCCAATTTTTTTTTTTTTTTTTTTTTTTTTTTTTCTAAGTGTCTGATCGAGAGAAGGAAAAAGAGGTGATTTTTAGCCACTCTCGATTTTGTACTTAGAAAAAATCCAAATTTTTTTTTTTTTTTTCCGTTTTTTTTCTAAGTGTCTGATCGAGAGAAGGAAAAAGAGGTGATTTTTAGCCTCTCTCGATTTTGTACTTAGAAAAAATCCAAATTTTTTTTTTTTTTTTTTCAGTTTTTTTTCTAAGTGTCTGATCGAGAGAAGGAAAAAGAGGTGATTTTTAGCCTCTCTTGATTTTGTACTTAGAAAAAATCCAATTTTTTTTAAATTTTTTTTCATTTTTTTTTCTAAGTGTCTGATCGAGAGAAGGAAAAAGAGGTGATTTTTAGCCACTCTCGATTTAGTACTTAGAAAAAATCCAAATTTTTTTTTTTTTTTTTCCGTTTTTTTTCTAAGTGTCTGATCGAGAGAAGGAAAAAGAGGTGATTTTTAGCCACTCTCGATTTTGTACTTAGAAAAAATCCAAAATTTTTTTTTTTTTTTTCCGTTTTTTTTCTAAGTGTCTGATCGAGAGAAGGAAAAAGAGGTGATTTTTAGCCTCTCTCGATTTTGTACTTAGAAAAAATCCAATTTTTTTTTTTATTTTTTTCATTTTTTTTTCTAAGTGTCTGATCGAGAGAAGGAAAAAGAGGTGATTTTTAGCCACTCTCGATTTTGTACTTAGAAAAAATCCAATTTTTTTTTTTTTTTTTTTCCGTTTTTTTTCTTAGTGTCTGATCGAGAGAAGGAAAAAGAGGTGATTTTTAGCCTCTCTCGATTTTGTACTTAGAAAAAAATCCGAATTTTTTTTTTTTTTTTTTCCCGTTTTTTTTCTAAGTGTGTGATCGAGAGAAGGAAAAAGAGGTGATTTTTAGCCTCTCTTGATTTTGTACTTAGAAAAAATCCAATTTTTTTTTTTTTTTTTCATTTTTTTTTCTAAGTGTCTGATCGAGAGAAGGAAAAAGAGGTGATTTTTAGCCACTCTCCTATTTGTACTTAGAAAAAATCAAAAATTTTTTTTTTTTTTTTCCGTTTTTTTTCTAAGTGTCTGATCGAGAGAAGGAAAAAGAGGTGATTTTTAGCCTCTCTCGATTTTGTACTTAGAAAAAATCCAATTTTTTTTTTTTTTTTTTTCATTTTTTTTTCTAAGTGTCTGATCGAGAGAAGGAAAAAGAGGTGATTTTTAGCCACTCTCGATTTTGTACTTAGAAAAAATCCAAATTTTTTTTTTTTTTTTTTCCGTTTTTTTTCTAAGTGTCTGATCGAGAGAAGGAAAAAGAGGTGATTTTTAGCCTCTCTTGATTTTGTACTTAGAAAAAATCCAATTTTTATTTTTATTTTTTCATTTTTTTTTCTAAGTGTCTGATCGAGAGAAGGAAAAAGAGGTGATTTTTAGCCACTCTCGATTTTGTACTTAAAAAAATCAAATTTTTTTTTTTTTTTTTTCATTTTTTTTTCTAAGTGTCTGATCGAGAGAAGGAAAAAGAGGTGATTTTTAGCCACTCTCGATTTTGTACTTAGAAAAAATCCAATTTTTTTTTTTTTTTTTCCGTTTTTTTTCTAAGTGTCTGATCGAGAGAAGGAAAAAGAGGTGATTTTTAGCCACTTTCGATTTTGTACTTAGAAAAAATCCAATTTTTTTTTTTTTTTTCCGTTTTTTTTCTAAGTGTCTGATCGAGAGAAGGAAAAAGAGGTGATTTTTAGCCTCTCTCGATTTTGTACTTAGAAAAAATCCAAATTTTTTTTTTTTTTTTTTCCGTTTTTTTTCTAAGTGTGTGATCGAGAGAAGGAAAAAGAGGTGATTTTTAGCCTCTCTTGATTTTGTACTTAGAAAAAATCCAATTTTTTTTTTTTTTTTTTCATTTTTTTTTCTAAGTGTCTGATCGAGAGAAGGAAAAAGAGGTGATTTTTAGCCACTCTCGATTTTGTACTTAGAAAAAATCCAAATTTTTTTTTTTTTTTTTCCGTTTTTTTTCTAAGTGTCTGATCGAGAGAAGGAAAAAGAGGTGATTTTTAGCCTCTCTTGATTTTGTACTTAGAAAAAATCCAATTTTTATTTTTATTTTTTTCATTTTTTTTCCTAAGTGTCTGATCGAGAGAAGGAAAAAGAGGTGATTTTTAGCCACTCTCGATTTTGTACTTAGAAAAAATCCAATTTTTTTTTTTTTTTTTTCCGTTTTTTTCTAAGTGTCTGATCGAGAGAAGGAAAAAGAGGTGATTTTTAGCCTCTCTCGATTTTGTACTTAGAAAAAATCCAATTTTTTTTTTTTTTTTTTCATTTTTTTTTCTAAGTGTCTGATCGAGAGAAGGAAAAAGAGGTGATTTTTAGCCACTCTCGATTTTGTACTTAGAAAAAATCCAAATTTTTTTTTTTTTTTTCCGTTTTTTTTCTAAGTGTCTGATCGAGAGAAGGAAAAAGAGGTGATTTTTAGCCTCTCTCGATTTTGTACTTAGAAAAAATCCAAATTTTTTTTTTTTTTTTCCGTTTTTTTTCTAAGTGTCTGATCGAGAGAAGGAAAAAGAGGTGATTTTTAGCCTCTCTCGATTTTGTACTTAGAAAAAATCCAAATTTTTTTTTTTTTTTTTTCCGTTTTTTTTCTAAGTGTCTGATCGAGAGAAGGAAAAAGAGGTGATTTTTAGCCTCTCTTGATTTTGTACTTAGAAAAAATCCAATTTTTTTTTTTTTTTTTTCATTTTTTTTTCTAAGTGTCTGATCGAGAGAAGGAAAAAGAAGTGATTTTTAGCCACTCTCGATTTTGTACTTAGAAAAAATCCAATTTTTCTTATTTTTTTTTCCGTTTTTTTTCTAAGTGTCTGATCGAGAGAAGGAAAAAGAGGTGATTTTTAGCCACTCTCGATTTTGTACTTAGAAAAAATCCAAATTTTTTTTTTTTTTTTTCCGTTTTTTTTCTAAGTGTCTGATCGAGAGAAGGAAAAAGAGGTGATTTTTAGCCTCTCTTGATTTTGTACTTAGAAAAAATCCAATTTTTTTTTTTTTTTTTTCATTTTTTTTCTAAGTGTCTGATCGAGAGAAGGAAAAAGAGGTGATTTTTAGCCACTCTCGATTTTGTACTTAGAAAAAATCCAAATTTTTTTTTTTTTTTTTTCCGTTTTTTTTCTAAGTGTCTGATCGAGGGAAAGAAAAAGAGGTGATTTTTAGCCTCTCTCGATTTTGTACTTAGAAAAAATCCAAATTTTTTTTTTTTTTTTTTCCGTTTTTTTTCTAAGTGTCTGATCGAGAGAAGGAAAAAGAGGTGATTTTTAGCCTCTCTCGATTTTGTACTTAGAAAAAATCCAATTTTTTTTTTTTTTTTTTCATTTTTTTTTCTAAGTGTCTGATCGAGAGAAGGAAAAAGAGGTGATTTTTAGCCACTCTCGATTTTGTACTTAGAAAAAATCCAAATTTTTTTTTTTTTTTTTTCCGTTTTTTTTCTAAGTGTCTGATCGAGAGAAGGAAAAAGAGGTGATTTTTAGCCTCTCTCGATTTTGTACTTAGAAAAAATCCAAATTTTTATTTTTTTTTTTCCGTTTTTTTTCTAAGTGTCTGATCGAGAGAAGGAAAAAGAGGTGATTTTTAGCCTCTCTCGATTTTGTACTTAGAAAAAATCCAAATTTTTTTTTTTTTTTTTTCATTTTTTTTTCTAAGTGTCTGATCGAGAGAAGGAAAAAGAGGTGATTTTTAGCCTCTCTCGATTTTGTACTTAGAAAAAATCCAAATTTTTATTTTTTTTTTTCCGTTTTTTTTCTAAGTGTCTGATCGAGAGAAGGAAAAAGAGGTGATTTTTAGCCTCTCTCGATTTTGTACTTAGAAAAAATCCAAATTTTTTTTTTTTTTTTTTCATTTTTTTTTCTAAGTGTCTGATCGAGAGAAGGAAAAAGAGGTGATTTTTAGCCACTCTCGATTTTGTACTTAGAAAAAATCCAAATTTTTTTTTTTTTTTTTTCCGTTTTTTTTCTAAGTGTCTGATCGAGAGAAGGAAAAAGAGGTGATTTTTAGCCTCTCTTGATTTTGTACTTAGAAAAAATCCAATTTTTTTTTTTTTTTTTTCATTTTTTTTCTAAGTGTCTGATCGAGAGAAGGAAAAAGAGGTGATTTTTAGCCTCTCTCGATTTTGTACTTAGAAAAAATCCAAATTTTTTTTTTTTTTTTTTCATTTTTTTTCCTAAGTGTCTGATCGAGAGAAGGAAAAAGAGGTGATTTTTAGCCACTCTCGATTTTGTACTTAGAAAAAATCCAAATTTTTTTTTTTTTTTTTTCCGTTTTTTTTCTAAGTGTCTGATCGAGAGAAGGAAAAAGAGGTGATTTTTAGCCTCTCTTGATTTTGTACTTAGAAAAAATCCAATTTTTTTTTTTTTTTTTTTCATTTTTTTTTCTAAGTGTCTGATCGAGAGAAGGAAAAAGAGGTGATTTTTAGCCTCTCTCGATTTTGTACTTAGAAAAAATCCAAATTTTTTTTTTTTTTTTTTCCGTTTTTTTTCTAAGTGTCTGATCGAGAGAAGGAAAAAGAGGTGATTTTTAGCCTCTCTTGATTTTGTACTTAGAAAAAATCCAATTTTTTTTTTTTTTTTTCATTTTTTTTTCTAAGTGTCTGATCGAGAGAAGGAAAAAGAGGTGATTTTTAGCCACTCTCGATTTTGTACTTAGAAAAAATCAAAATTTTTTTTTTTTTTTTTTCCGTTTTTTTTCTAAGTGTCTGATCGAGAGAAGGAAAAAGAGGTGATTTTTAGCCTCTCTCGATTTTGTACTTAGAAAAAATCAAAATTTTTTTTTTTTTTTTCTCCGTTTTTTTTCTAAGTGTCTGATCGAGAGAAGGAAAAAGAGGTGATTTTTAGCCTCTCTTGATTTTGTACTTAGAAAAAATCCAATTTTTTTTTTTTTTTTTTTCATTTTTTTTTCTAAGTGTCTGATCGAGAGAAGGAAAAAGAGGTGATTTTTAGCCACTCTCGATTTTGTACTTAGAAAAAATCCAATTTTTTTTTTTTTTTTTCCGTTTTTTTTCTAAGTGTCTGATCGAGAGAAGGAAAAAGAGGTGATTTTTAGCCTCTCTCGATTTTGTACTTAGAAAAAATCCAAATTTTTTTTTTTTTTTTTTCAGTTTTTTTTCTAAGTGTCTGATCGAGAGAAGGAAAAAGAGGTGATTTTTAGCCTATCTTGATTTTGTACTTAGAAAAAATCCAATTTTTTTTTTTTTTTTTTCATTTTTTTTTCTAAGTGTCTGATCGAGAGAAGGAAAAAGAAGTGATTTTTAGCCACTCTCGATTTAGTACTTAGAAAAAATCCAAATTTTTTTTTTTTTTTTTCCGTTTTTTTTCTAAGTGTCTGATCGAGAGAAGGAAAAAGAGGTGATTTTTAGCCTCTCTCGATTTTGTACTTAGAAAAAATCCAAATTTTTTTTTTTTTTTTTCAGTTTTTTTTCTAAGTGTCTGATCGAGAGAAGGAAAAAGAGGTGATTTTTAGCCTCTCTTGATTTTGTACTTAGAAAAAATCCAATTTTTTTTAAATTTTTTTTCATTTTTTTTTCTAAGTGTCTGATCGAGAGAAGGAAAAAGAGGTGATTTTTAGCCACTCTCGATTTAGTACTTAGAAAAAATCCAAATTTTTTTTTTTTTTTTTCCGTTTTTTTTCTAAGTGTCTGATCGAGAGAAGGAAAAAGAGGTGATTTTTAGCCACTCTCGATTTTGTACTTAGAAAAAATCCAAAATTTTTTTTTTTTTTTTCCGTTTTTTTTCTAAGTGTCTGATCGAGAGAAGGAAAAAGAGGTGATTTTTAGCCTCTCTCGATTTTGTACTTAGAAAAAATCCAATTTTTTTTTTTTTTTTTTTCATTTTTTTTTCTAAGTGTCTGATCGAGAGAAGGAAAAAGAGGTGATTTTTAGCCACTCTCGATTTTGTACTTAGAAAAAATCCAAATTTTTTTTTTTTTTTTTTCCGTTTTTTTTCTTAGTGTCTGATCGAGAGAAGGAAAAAGAGGTGATTTTTAGCCTCTCTCGATTTTGTACTTAGAAAAAATCCGAATTTTTTTTTTTTTTTTTCCCGTTTTTTTTCTAAGTGTGTGATCGAGAGAAGGAAAAAGAGGTGATTTTTAGCCTCTCTTGATTTTGTACTTAGAAAAAATCCAATTTTTTTTTTTTTTTTTCATTTTTTTTTCTAAGTGTCTGATCGAGAGAAGGAAAAAGAGGTGATTTTTAGCCACTCTCCTATTTGTACTTAGAAAAAATCCAAATTTTTTTTTTTTTTTTTTTCCGTTTTTTTTCTAAGTGTCTGATCGAGAGAAGGAAAAAGAGGTGATTTTTAGCCTCTCTCGATTTTGTACTTAGAAAAAATCCAATTTTTTTTTTTTTTTTTTTTCATTTTTTTTTCTAAGTGTCTGATCGAGAGAAGGAAAAAGAGGTGATTTTTAGCCACTCTCGATTTTGTACTTAGAAAAAATCCAAATTTTTTTTTTTTTTTTTTCCGTTTTTTTTCTAAGTGTCTGATCGAGAGAAGGAAAAAGAGGTGATTTTTAGCCTCTCTTGATTTTGTACTTAGAAAAAATCCAATTTTTATTTTTATTTTTTCATTTTTTTTTCTAAGTGTCTGATCGAGAGAAGGAAAAAGAGGTGATTTTTAGCCACTCTCGATTTTGTACTTAGAAAAAATCAAATTTTTTTTTTTTTTTTTTTCATTTTTTTTTCTAAGTGTCTGATCGAGAGAAGGAAAAAGAGGTGATTTTTAGCCACTCTCGATTTTGTACTTAGAAAAAATCCAATTTTTTTTATTTTTTTTCCGTTTTTTTTCTAAGTGTCTGATCGAGAGAAGGAAAAAGAGGTGATTTTTAGCCACTCTCGATTTTGTACTTAGAAAAAATCCAATTTTTTTTTTTTTTTTTTCCGTTTTTTTTCTAAGTGTCTGATCGAGAGAAGGAAAAAGAGGTGATTTTTAGCCTCTCTCGATTTTGTACTTAGAAAAAATCCAATTTTTTTTTTTTTTTTTTTCCGTTTTTTTTCTAAGTGTGTGATCGAGAGAAGGAAAAAGAGGTGATTTTTAGCCTCTCTTGATTTTGTACTTAGAAAAAATCCAATTTTTTTTTTTTTTTTTTAATTTTTTTTTCTAAGTGTCTGATCGAGAGAAGGAAAAAGAGGTGATTTTTAGCCACTCTCGATTTTGTACTTAGAAAAAATCCAAATTTTTTATTTTTTTTTTCCGTTTTTTTTCTAAGTGTCTGATCGAGAGAAGGAAAAAGAGGTGATTTTTAGCCTCTCTTGATTTTGTACTTAGAAAAAATCCAATTTTTATTTTTATTTTTTTCATTTTTTTTTCTAAGTGTCTGATCGAGAGAAGGAAAAAGAGGTGATTTTTAGCCA
The DNA here is from genome assembly GCF_033978785.1 of Entelurus aequoreus. NCBI lineage: Eukaryota > Metazoa > Chordata > Actinopteri > Syngnathiformes > Syngnathidae > Entelurus > Entelurus aequoreus. Next base: position 182,528 of record NW_026907982.1, read on the forward strand.
CTCTCGATTTTGTACTTAGAAAAAATCCAAATTTTTTTTTTTTTTTTTTCCGTTTTTTTTCTAAGTGTCTGATCGAGAGAAGGAAAAAGAGGTGATTTTTAGCCTCTCTTGATTTTGTACTTAGAAAAAATCCAATTTTTTTTTTTTTTTTTTTCATTTTTTTTTCTAAGTGTCTGATCGAGAGAAGGAAAAAGAGGTGATTTTTAGCCACTCTCGATTTTGTACTTAGAAAAAATCCAAATTTTTTTTTTTTTTTTTTCCGTTTTTTTTCTAAGTGTCTGATCGAGAGAAGGAAAAAGAGGTGATTTTTAGCCTCTCTCGATTTTGTACTTAGAAAAAATCCAATTTTTTTTTTTTTTTTTCCGTTTTTTTTCTAAGTGTCTGACCGAGAGAAGGAAAAAGAGGTGATTTTTAGCCTCTCTCGATTTTGTACTTAGAAAAAATCCAATTTTTTTTTTTTTTTTTTCTTTTTTCTAAGTGTCTGATCGAGAGAAGGAAAAAGAGGTGATTTTTAGCCACTCTCGATTTTGTACTTAGAAAAAATCCAAATTTTTTTATTTTTTTTTCCCATTTTTTTTCTAAGTGTCTGATCGAGAGAAGGAAAAAGAGGTGATTTTTAGCCTCTCTCGATTTTGTACTTAGAAAAAATCCAAATTTTTTTTTTTTTTTTTTCCGTTTTTTTTCTAAGTGTCTGATCGAGAGAAGGAAAAAGAGGTGATTTTTAGCCTCTCTTGATTTTGTACTTAGAAAAAATCCAATTTTTTTTTTTTTTTTTCATTTTTTTTTCTAAGTGTCTGATCGAGAGAAGGAAAAAGAGGTGATTTTTAGCCACTCTCGATTTTGTACTTAGAAAAAATCAAAATTTTTTTTTTTTTTTTTTCCGTTTTTTTTCTAAGTGTCTGATCGAGAGAAGGAAAAAGAGGTGATTTTTAGCCTCTCTCGATTTTGTACTTAGAAAAAATCAAAATTTTTTTTTTTTTTTTCTCCGTTTTTTTTCTAAGTGTCTGATCGAGAGAAGGAAAAAGAGGTGATTTTTAGCCTCTCTTGATTTTGTACTTAGAAAAAATCCAATTTTTTTTTTTTTTTTTTTCATTTTTTTTTCTAAGTGTCTGATCGAGAGAAGGAAAAAGAGGTGATTTTTAGCCACTCTCGATTTTGTACTTAGAAAAAATCCAATTTTTTTTTTTTTTTTTCCGTTTTTTTTCTAAGTGTCTGATCGAGAGAAGGAAAAAGAGGTGATTTTTAGCCTCTCTCGATTTTGTACTTAGAAAAAATCCAAATTTTTTTTTTTTTTTTTTCAGTTTTTTTTCTAAGTGTCTGATCGAGAGAAGGAAAAAGAGGTGATTTTTAGCCTATCTTGATTTTGTACTTAGAAAAAATCCAATTTTTTTTTTTTTTTTTTCATTTTTTTTTCTAAGTGTCTGATCGAGAGAAGGAAAAAGAAGTGATTTTTAGCCACTCTCGATTTAGTACTTAGAAAAAATCCAAATTTTTTTTTTTTTTTTTCCGTTTTTTTTCTAAGTGTCTGATCGAGAGAAGGAAAAAGAGGTGATTTTTAGCCTCTCTCGATTTTGTACTTAGAAAAAATCCAAATTTTTTTTTTTTTTTTTTCAGTTTTTTTTCTAAGTGTCTGATCGAGAGAAGGAAAAAGAGGTGATTTTTAGCCTCTCTTGATTTTGTACTTAGAAAAAATCCAATTTTTTTTAAATTTTTTTTCATTTTTTTTTCTAAGTGTCTGATCGAGAGAAGGAAAAAGAGGTGATTTTTAGCCACTCTCGATTTAGTACTTAGAAAAAATCCAAATTTTTTTTTTTTTTTTTCCGTTTTTTTTCTAAGTGTCTGATCGAGAGAAGGAAAAAGAGGTGATTTTTAGCCTCTCTTGATTTTGTACTTAGAAAAAATCCAATTTTTATTTTTATTTTTTTCATTTTTTTTTCTAAGTGTCTGATCGAGAGAAGGAAAAAGAGGTGATTTTTAGCCACTCTCGATTTTGTACTTAGAAAAAATCAAATTTTTTTTTTTTTTTTTTTCATTTTTTTTTCTAAGTGTCTGATCGAGAGAAGGAAAAAGAGGTGATTTTTAGCCACTCTCGATTTTGTACTTAGAAAAAATCCAATTTTTTTTATTTTTTTTCCGTTTTTTTTCTAAGTGTCTGATCGAGAGAAGGAAAAAGAGGTGATTTTTAGCCACTCTCGATTTTGTACTTAGAAAAAATCCAATTTTTTTTTTTTTTTTTTCCGTTTTTTTTCTAAGTGTCTGATCGAGAGAAGGAAAAAGAGGTGATTTTTAGCCTCTCTCGATTTTGTACTTAGAAAAAATCCAATTTTTTTTTTTTTTTTTTTCCGTTTTTTTTCTAAGTGTGTGATCGAGAGAAGGAAAAAGAGGTGATTTTTAGCCTCTCTTGATTTTGTACTTAGAAAAAATCCAATTTTTTTTTTTTTTTTTTAATTTTTTTTTCTAAGTGTCTGATCGAGAGAAGGAAAAAGAGGTGATTTTTAGCCACTCTCGATTTTGTACTTAGAAAAAATCCAAATTTTTTATTTTTTTTTTCCGTTTTTTTTCTAAGTGTCTGATCGAGAGAAGGAAAAAGAGGTGATTTTTAGCCTCTCTTGATTTTGTACTTAGAAAAAATCCAATTTTTATTTTTATTTTTTTCATTTTTTTTTCTAAGTGTCTGATCGAGAGAAGGAAAAAGAGGTGATTTTTAGCCACTCTCGATTTTGTACTTAGAAAAAATCCAAATTTTTTTTTTTTTTTTTTCCGTTTTTTTTCTAAGTGTCTGATCGAGAGAAGGAAAAAGAGGTGATTTTTAGCCTCTCTTGATTTTGTACTTAGAAAAAATCCAATTTTTTTTTTTTTTTTTTTCATTTTTTTTTCTAAGTGTCTGATCGAGAGAAGGAAAAAGAGGTGATTTTTAGCCACTCTCGATTTTGTACTTAGAAAAAATCCAAATTTTTTTTTTTTTTTTTTCCGTTTTTTTTCTAAGTGTCTGATCGAGAGAAGGAAAAAGAGGTGATTTTTAGCCTCTCTCGATTTTGTACTTAGAAAAAATCCAATTTTTTTTTTTTTTTTTCCGTTTTTTTTCTAAGTGTCTGACCGAGAGAAGGAAAAAGAGGTGATTTTTAGCCTCTCTCGATTTTGTACTTAGAAAAAATCCAATTTTTTTTTTTTTTTTTTCTTTTTTCTAAGTGTCTGATCGAGAGAAGGAAAAAGAGGTGATTTTTAGCCACTCTCGATTTTGTACTTAGAAAAAATCCAAATTTTTTTATTTTTTTTTCCCATTTTTTTTCTAAGTGTCTGATCGAGAGAAGGAAAAAGAGGTGATTTTTAGCCTCTCTCGATTTTGTACTTAGAAAAAATCCAAATTTTTTTTTTTTTTTTTTCCGTTTTTTTTCTAAGTGTCTGATCGAGAGAAGGAAAAAGAGGTGATTTTTAGCCTCTCTTGATTTTGTACTTAGAAAAAATCCAATTTTTTTTTTTTTTTTTCATTTTTTTTTCTAAGTGTCTGATCGAGAGAAGGAAAAAGAGGTGATTTTTAGCCACTCTCGATTTTGTACTTAGAAAAAATCAAAATTTTTTTTTTTTTTTTTTCCGTTTTTTTTCTAAGTGTCTGATCGAGAGAAGGAAAAAGAGGTGATTTTTAGCCTCTCTCGATTTTGTACTTAGAAAAAATCAAAATTTTTTTTTTTTTTTTCTCCGTTTTTTTTCTAAGTGTCTGATCGAGAGAAGGAAAAAGAGGTGATTTTTAGCCTCTCTTGATTTTGTACTTAGAAAAAATCCAATTTTTTTTTTTTTTTTTTTCATTTTTTTTTCTAAGTGTCTGATCGAGAGAAGGAAAAAGAGGTGATTTTTAGCCACTCTCGATTTTGTACTTAGAAAAAATCCAATTTTTTTTTTTTTTTTTCCGTTTTTTTTCTAAGTGTCTGATCGAGAGAAGGAAAAAGAGGTGATTTTTAGCCTCTCTCGATTTTGTACTTAGAAAAAATCCAAATTTTTTTTTTTTTTTTTTCAGTTTTTTTTCTAAGTGTCTGATCGAGAGAAGGAAAAAGAGGTGATTTTTAGCCTATCTTGATTTTGTACTTAGAAAAAATCCAATTTTTTTTTTTTTTTTTTCATTTTTTTTTCTAAGTGTCTGATCGAGAGAAGGAAAAAGAAGTGATTTTTAGCCACTCTCGATTTAGTACTTAGAAAAAATCCAAATTTTTTTTTTTTTTTTTCCGTTTTTTTTCTAAGTGTCTGATCGAGAGAAGGAAAAAGAGGTGATTTTTAGCCTCTCTCGATTTTGTACTTAGAAAAAATCCAAATTTTTTTTTTTTTTTTTTCAGTTTTTTTTCTAAGTGTCTGATCGAGAGAAGGAAAAAGAGGTGATTTTTAGCCTCTCTTGATTTTGTACTTAGAAAAAATCCAATTTTTTTTAAATTTTTTTTCATTTTTTTTTCTAAGTGTCTGATCGAGAGAAGGAAAAAGAGGTGATTTTTAGCCACTCTCGATTTAGTACTTAGAAAAAATCCAAATTTTTTTTTTTTTTTTTCCGTTTTTTTTCTAAGTGTCTGATCGAGAGAAGGAAAAAGAGGTGATTTTTAGCCACTCTCGATTTTGTACTTAGAAAAAATCCAAAATTTTTTTTTTTTTTTTCCGTTTTTTTTCTAAGTGTCTGATCGAGAGAAGGAAAAAGAGGTGATTTTTAGCCTCTCTCGATTTTGTACTTAGAAAAAATCCAATTTTTTTTTTTTTTTTTTTCATTTTTTTTTCTAAGTGTCTGATCGAGAGAAGGAAAAAGAGGTGATTTTTAGCCACTCTCGATTTTGTACTTAGAAAAAATCCAAATTTTTTTTTTTTTTTTTTCCGTTTTTTTTCTTAGTGTCTGATCGAGAGAAGGAAAAAGAGGTGATTTTTAGCCTCTCTCGATTTTGTACTTAGAAAAAATCCGAATTTTTTTTTTTTTTTTTCCCGTTTTTTTTCTAAGTGTGTGATCGAGAGAAGGAAAAAGAGGTGATTTTTAGCCTCTCTTGATTTTGTACTTAGAAAAAATCCAATTTTTTTTTTTTTTTTTCATTTTTTTTTCTAAGTGTCTGATCGAGAGAAGGAAAAAGAGGTGATTTTTAGCCACTCTCCTATTTGTACTTAGAAAAAATCCAAATTTTTTTTTTTTTTTTTTTCCGTTTTTTTTCTAAGTGTCTGATCGAGAGAAGGAAAAAGAGGTGATTTTTAGCCTCTCTCGATTTTGTACTTAGAAAAAATCCAATTTTTTTTTTTTTTTTTTTCATTTTTTTTTCTAAGTGTCTGATCGAGAGAAGGAAAAAGAGGTGATTTTTAGCCACTCTCGATTTTGTACTTAGAAAAAATCCAAATTTTTTTTTTTTTTTTTTCCGTTTTTTTTCTAAGTGTCTGATCGAGAGAAGGAAAAAGAGGTGATTTTTAGCCTCTCTTGATTTTGTACTTAGAAAAAATCCAATTTTTATTTTTATTTTTTCATTTTTTTTTCTAAGTGTCTGATCGAGAGAAGGAAAAAGAGGTGATTTTTAGCCACTCTCGATTTTGTACTTAGAAAAAATCAAATTTTTTTTTTTTTTTTTTTCATTTTTTTTTCTAAGTGTCTGATCGAGAGAAGGAAAAAGAGGTGATTTTTAGCCACTCTCGATTTTGTACTTAGAAAAAATCCAATTTTTTTTATTTTTTTTCCGTTTTTTTTCTAAGTGTCTGATCGAGAGAAGGAAAAAGAGGTGATTTTTAGCCACTCTCGATTTTGTACTTAGAAAAAATCCAATTTTTTTTTTTTTTTTTTCCGTTTTTTTTCTAAGTGTCTGATCGAGAGAAGGAAAAAGAGGTGATTTTTAGCCTCTCTCGATTTTGTACTTAGAAAAAATCCAATTTTTTTTTTTTTTTTTTTCCGTTTTTTTTCTAAGTGTGTGATCGAGAGAAGGAAAAAGAGGTGATTTTTAGCCTCTCTTGATTTTGTACTTAGAAAAAATCCAATTTTTTTTTTTTTTTTTAATTTTTTTTTCTAAGTGTCTGATCGAGAGAAGGAAAAAGAGGTGATTTTTAGCCACTCTCGATTTTGTACTTAGAAAAAATCCAAATTTTTTATTTTTTTTTTCCGTTTTTTTTCTAAGTGTCTGATCGAGAGAAGGAAAAAGAGGTGATTTTTAGCCTCTCTTGATTTTGTACTTAGAAAAAATCCAATTTTTATTTTTATTTTTTTCATTTTTTTTTCTAAGTGTCTGATCGAGAGAAGGAAAAAGAGGTGATTTTTAGCCACTCTCGATTTTGTACTTAGAAAAAATCCAAATTTTTTTTTTTTTTTTTTCCGTTTTTTTTCTAAGTGTCTGATCGAGAGAAGGAAAAAGAGGTGATTTTTAGCCTCTCTTGATTTTGTACTTAGAAAAAATCCAATTTTTTTTTTTTTTTTTTCATTTTTTTTTCTAAGTGTCTGATCGAGAGAAGGAAAAAGAGGTGATTTTTAGCCACTCTCGATTTTGTACTTAGAAAAAATCCAAATTTTTTTTTTTTTTTTTTCCGTTTTTTTTCTAAGTGTCTGATCGAGAGAAGGAAAAAGAGGTGATTTTTAGCCTCTCTCGATTTTGTACTTAGAAAAAATCCAATTTTTTTTTTTTTTTTTCCGTTTTTTTTCTAAGTGTCTGATCGAGAGAAGGAAAAAGAGGTGATTTTTAGCCTCTCTCGATTTTGTACTTAGAAAAAATCCAATTTTTTTTTTTTTTTTTTCTTTTTTCTAAGTGTCTGATCGAGAGAAGGAAAAAGAGGTGATTTTTAGCCACTCTCGATTTTGTACTTAGAAAAAATCCAAATTTTTTTATTTTTTTTTCCCATTTTTTTTCTAAGTGTCTGATCGAGAGAAGGAAAAAGAGGTGATTTTTAGCCTCTCTCGATTTTGTACTTAGAAAAAATCCAAATTTTTTTTTTTTTTTTTTCCGTTTTTTTTCTAAGTGTCTGATCGAGAGAAGGAAAAAGAGGTGATTTTTAGCCTCTCTTGATTTTGTACTTAGAAAAAATCCAATTTTTTTTTTTTTTTTTCATTTTTTTTTCTAAGTGTCTGATCGAGAGAAGGAAAAAGAGGTGATTTTTAGCCACTCTCGATTTTGTACTTAGAAAAAATCAAAAATTTTTTTTTTTTTTTTTCCGTTTTTTTTCTAAGTGTCTGATCGAGAGAAGGAAAAAGAGGTGATTTTTAGCCTCTCTCGATTTTGTACTTAGAAAAAATCAAAATTTTTTTTTTTTTTTTTCTCCGTTTTTTTTCTAAGTGTTTGATCGAGAGAAGGAAAAAGAGGTGATTTTTAGCCTCTCTTGATTTTGTACTTAGAAAAAATCCAATTTTTTTTTTTTTTTTTTTTTTTTTTTTTTCTAAGTGTCTGATCGAGAGAAGGAAAAAGAGGTGATTTTTAGCCACTCTCGATTTTGTACTTAGAAAAAATCCAAATTTTTTTTTTTTTTTCCGTTTTTTTTCTAAGTGTCTGATCGAGAGAAGGAAAAAGAGGTGATTTTTAGCCTCTCTCGATTTTGTACTTAGAAAAAATCCAAATTTTTTTTTTTTTTTTTTCAGTTTTTTTTCTAAGTGTCTGATCGAGAGAAGGAAAAAGAGGTGATTTTTAGCCTCTCTTGATTTTGTACTTAGAAAAAATCCAATTTTTTTTTTTTTTTTTTCATTTTTTTTTCTAAGTGTCTGATCGAGAGAAGGAAAAAGAAGTGATTTTTAGCCACTCTCGATTTAGTACTTAGAAAAAATCCAAATTTTTTTTTTTTTTTTTCCGTTTTTTTTCTAAGTGTCTGATCGAGAGAAGGAAAAAGAGGTGATTTTTAGCCTCTCTCGATTTTGTACTTAGAAAAAATCCAAATTTTTTTTTTTTTTTTTTCAGTTTTTTTTCTAAGTGTCTGATCGAGAGAAGGAAAAAGAGGTGATTTTTAGCCTCTCTTGATTTTGTACTTAGAAAAAATCCAATTTTTTTTAAATTTTTTTTCATTTTTTTTTCTAAGTGTCTGATCGAGAGAAGGAAAAAGAGGTGATTTTTAGCCACTCTCTATTTAGTACTTAGAAAAAATCCAAATTTTATTTTTTTTTTTCCGTTTTTTTTCTAAGTGTCTGATCGAGAGAAGGAAAAAGAGGTGATTTTTAGCCACTCTCGATTTTGTACTTAGAAAAAATCCAAATTTTTTTTTTTTTTTTCCCGTTTTTTTTCTAAGTGTCTGATCGAGAGAAGGAAAAAGAGGTGATTTTTAGCCTCTCTCGATTTTGTACTTAGAAAAAATCCAATTTTTTTTTTTTTTTTTTTCATTTTTTTTTCTAAGTGTCTGATCGAGAGAAGGAAAAAGAGGTGATTTTTAGCCACTCTCGATTTTGTACTTAGAAAAAATCCAAATTTTTTTTTTTTTTTTTCCGTTTTTTGTCTTAGTGTCTGATCGAGAGAAGGAAAAAGAGGTGATTTTTAGCCTCTCTTGATTTTGTACTTAGAAAAAATCCAATTTTTATTTTTATTTTTTTCATTTTTTTTTCTAAGTGTCTGATCGAGAGAAGGAAAAAGAGGTGATTTTTAGCCACTCTCGATTTTGTACTTAGAAAAAATCCAAATTTTTTTTTTTTTTTTTTCCGTTTTTTTTCTAAGTGTCTGATCGAGAGAAGGAAAAAGAGGTGATTTTTAGCCTCTCTTGATTTTGTACTTAGAAAAAATCCAATTTTTTTTTTTTTTTTTTCATTTTTTTTTCTAAGTGTCTGATCGAGAGAAGGAAAAAGAGGTGATTTTTAGCCACTCTCGATTTTGTACTTAGAAAAAATCCAAATTTTTTTTTTTTTTTTTTCCGTTTTTTTTCTAAGTGTCTGATCGAGAGAAGGAAAAAGAGGTGATTTTTAGCCTCTCTCGATTTTGTACTTAGAAAAAATCCAATTTTTTTTTTTTTTTTTCCGTTTTTTTTCTAAGTGTCTGATCGAGAGAAGGAAAAAGAGGTGATTTTTAGCCTCTCTCGATTTTGTACTTAGAAAAAATCCAATTTTTTTTTTTTTTTTTTCTTTTTTCTAAGTGTCTGATCGAGAGAAGGAAAAAGAGGTGATTTTTAGCCACTCTCGATTTTGTACTTAGAAAAAATCCAAATTTTTTTATTTTTTTTTCCCATTTTTTTTCTAAGTGTCTGATCGAGAGAAGGAAAAAGAGGTGATTTTTAGCCTCTCTCGATTTTGTACTTAGAAAAAATCCAAATTTTTTTTTTTTTTTTTTCCGTTTTTTTTCTAAGTGTCTGATCGAGAGAAGGAAAAAGAGGTGATTTTTAGCCTCTCTTGATTTTGTACTTAGAAAAAATCCAATTTTTTTTTTTTTTTTTCATTTTTTTTTCTAAGTGTCTGATCGAGAGAAGGAAAAAGAGGTGATTTTTAGCCACTCTCGATTTTGTACTTAGAAAAAATCAAAAAATTTTTTTTTTTTTTTTCCGTTTTTTTTCTAAGTGTCTGATCGAGAGAAGGAAAAAGAGGTGATTTTTAGCCTCTCTCGATTTTGTACTTAGAAAAAATCAAAATTTTTTTTTTTTTTTTTTCTCCGTTTTTTTTCTAAGTGTTTGATCGAGAGAAGGAAAAAGAGGTGATTTTTAGCCTCTCTTGATTTTGTACTTAGAAAAAATCCAATTTTTTTTTTTTTTTTTTTTTTTTTTTTTTCTAAGTGTCTGATCGAGAGAAGGAAAAAGAGGTGATTTTTAGCCACTCTCGATTTTGTACTTAGAAAAAATCCAAATTTTTTTTTTTTTTTCCGTTTTTTTTCTAAGTGTCTGATCGAGAGAAGGAAAAAGAGGTGATTTTTAGCCTCTCTCGATTTTGTACTTAGAAAAAATCCAAATTTTTTTTTTTTTTTTTTCAGTTTTTTTTCTAAGTGTCTGATCGAGAGAAGGAAAAAGAGGTGATTTTTAGCCTCTCTTGATTTTGTACTTAGAAAAAATCCAATTTTTTTTTTTTTTTTTTCATTTTTTTTTCTAAGTGTCTGATCGAGAGAAGGAAAAAGAAGTGATTTTTAGCCACTCTCGATTTAGTACTTAGAAAAAATCCAAATTTTTTTTTTTTTTTTTCCGTTTTTTTTCTAAGTGTCTGATCGAGAGAAGGAAAAAGAGGTGATTTTTAGCCTCTCTCGATTTTGTACTTAGAAAAAATCCAAATTTTTTTTTTTTTTTTTTCAGTTTTTTTTCTAAGTGTCTGATCGAGAGAAGGAAAAAGAGGTGATTTTTAGCCTCTCTTGATTTTGTACTTAGAAAAAATCCAATTTTTTTTAAATTTTTTTTCATTTTTTTTTCTAAGTGTCTGATCGAGAGAAGGAAAAAGAGGTGATTTTTAGCCACTCTCTATTTAGTACTTAGAAAAAATCCAAATTTTATTTTTTTTTTTCCGTTTTTTTTCTAAGTGTCTGATCGAGAGAAGGAAAAAGAGGTGATTTTTAGCCACTCTCGATTTTGTACTTAGAAAAAATCCAAATTTTTTTTTTTTTTTTCCCGTTTTTTTTCTAAGTGTCTGATCGAGAGAAGGAAAAAGAGGTGATTTTTAGCCTCTCTCGATTTTGTACTTAGAAAAAATCCAATTTTTTTTTTTTTTTTTTCATTTTTTTTTCTAAGTGTCTGATCGAGAGAAGGAAAAAGAGGTGATTTTTAGCCACTCTCGATTTTGTACTTAGAAAAAATCCAAATTTTTTTTTTTTTTTTTCCGTTTTTTGTCTTAGTGTCTGATCGAGAGAAGGAAAAAGAGGTGATTTTTAGCCTCTCTCGATTTTGTACTTAGAAAAAATCCGAATTTTTTTTTTTTTTTTTTCCCGTTTTTTTTCTAAGTGTGTGATCGAGAGAAGGAAAAAGAGGTGATTTTTAGCCTCTCTTGATTTTGTACTTAGAAAAAATCCAATTTTTTTTTTTTTTTTTCATTTTTTTTTCTAAGTGTCTGATCGAGAGAAGGAAAAAGAGGTGATTTTTAGCCACTCTCCTATTTGTACTTAGAAAAAATCCAAATTTTTTTTTTTTTTTTTTCCGTTTTTTTTCTAAGTGTCTGATCGAGAGAAGGAAAAAGAGGTGATTTTTAGCCTCTCTCGATTTTGTACTTAGAAAAAATCCAATTTTTTTTTTTTTTTTTTCATTTTTTTTTCTAAGTGTCTGATCGAGAGAAGGAAAAAGAGGTGATTTTTAGCCACTCTCGATTTTGTACTTAGAAAAAATCCAAATTTTTTTTTTTTTTTTTTCCGTTTTTTTTCTAAGTGTCTGATCGAGAGAAGGAAAAAGAGGTGATTTTTAGCCTCTCTCGATTTTGTACTTAGAAAAAATCCAATTTTTTTTTTTTTTTTTCTTTTTTCTAAGTGTCTGATCGAGAGAAGGAAAAAGAGGTGATTTTTAGCCACTCTCGATTTTGTACTTAGAAAAAATCCAAATTTTTTTATTTTTTTTTCCCATTTTTTTTGTAAGTGTCTGATCGAGAGAAGGAAAAAGAGGTGATTTTTAGCCTCTCTCGATTTTGTACTTAGAAAAAATCCAAATTTTTTTTTTTTTTTTTTCCGTTTTTTTTCTAAGTGTCTGATCGAGAGAAGGAAAAAGAGGTGATTTTTAGCCTCTCTTGATTTTGTACTTAGAAAAAATCCAATTTTTTTTTTTTTTTTTCATTTTTTTTTCTAAGTGTCTGATCGAGAGAAGGAAAAAGAGGTGATTTTTAGCCACTCTCGATTTTGTACTTAGAAAAAATCAAAAAATTTTTTTTTTTTTTTTCCGTTTTTTTTCTAAGTGTCTGATCGAGAGAAGGAAAAAGAGGTGATTTTTAGCCTCTCTCGATTTTGTACTTAGAAAAAATCAAATTTTTTTTTTTTTTTTTTTCTCCGTTTTTTTTCTAAGTGTTTGATCGAGAGAAGGAAAAAGAGGTGATTTTTAGCCTCTCTTGATTTTGTACTTAGAAAAAATCCAATTTTTTTTTTTTTTTTTTTTTTTTTTTTTTCTAAGTGTCTGATCGAGAGAAGGAAAAAGAGGTGATTTTTAGCCACTCTCGATTTTGTACTTAGAAAAAATCCAAATTTTTTTTTTTTTTTCCGTTTTTTTTCTAAGTGTCTGATCGAGAGAAGGAAAAAGAGGTGATTTTTAGCCTCTCTCGATTTTGTACTTAGAAAAAATCCAAATTTTTTTTTTTTTTTTTCAGTTTTTTTTCTAAGTGTCTGATCGAGAGAAGGAAAAAGAGGTGATTTTTAGCCTCTCTTGATTTTGTACTTAGAAAAAATCCAATTTTTTTTTTTTTTTTTTCATTTTTTTTTCTAAGTGTCTGATCGAGAGAAGGAAAAAGAAGTGATTTTTAGCCACTCTCGATTTAGTACTTAGAAAAAATCCAAATTTTTTTTTTTTTTTTTCCGTTTTTTTTCTAAGTGTCTGATCGAGAGAAGGAAAAAGAGGTGATTTTTAGCCTCTCTCGATTTTGTACTTAGAAAAAATCCAAATTTTTTTTTTTTTTTTTCAGTTTTTTTTCTAAGTGTCTGATCGAGAGAAGGAAAAAGAGGTGATTTTTAGCCTCTCTTGATTTTGTACTTAGAAAAAATCCAATTTTTTTTAAATTTTTTTTCATTTTTTTTTCTAAGTGTCTGATCGAGAGAAGGAAAAAGAGGTGATTTTTAGCCACTCTCTATTTAGTACTTAGAAAAAATCCAAATTTTATTTTTTTTTTTTCCGTTTTTTTTCTAAGTGTCTGATCGAGAGAAGGAAAAAGAGGTGATTTTTAGCCACTCTCGATTTTGTACTTAGAAAAAATCCAAATTTTTTTTTTTTTTTTCCCGTTTTTTTTCTAAGTGTCTGATCGAGAGAAGGAAAAAGAGGTGATTTTTAGCCTCTCTCGATTTTGTACTTAGAAAAAATCCAATTTTTTTTTTTTTTTTTTTCATTTTTTTTTCTAAGTGTCTGATCGAGAGAAGGAAAAAGAGGTGATTTTTAGCCACTCTCGATTTTGTACTTAGAAAAAATCCAAATTTTTTTTTTTTTTTTTCCGTTTTTTTTCTTAGTGTCTGATCGAGAGAAGGAAAAAGAGGTGATTTTTAGCCTCTCTCGATTTTGTACTTAGAAAAAATCCGAATTTTTTTTTTTTTTTTTTCCCGTTTTTTTTCTAAGTGTGTGATCGAGAGAAGGAAAAAGAGGTGATTTTTAGCCTCTCTTGATTTTGTACTTAGAAAAAATCCAATTTTTTTTTTTTTTTTCATTTTTTTTTCTAAGTGTCTGATCGAGAGAAGGAAAAAGAGGTGATTTTTAGCCACTCTCCTATTTGTACTTAGAAAAAATCCAAATTTTTTTTTTTTTTTTTTCCGTTTTTTTTCTAAGTGTCTGATCGAGAGAAGGAAAAAGAGGTGATTTTTAGCCTCTCTCGATTTTGTACTTAGAAAAAATCCAATTTTTTTTTTTTTTTTTTTCATTTTTTTTTCTAAGTGTCTGATCGAGAGAAGGAAAAAGAGGTGATTTTTAGCCACTCTCGATTTTGTACTTAGAAAAAATCCAAATTTTTTTTTTTTTTTTTCCGTTTTTTTTCTAAGTGTCTGATCGAGAGAAGGAAAAAGAGGTGATTTTTAGCCTCTCTTGATTTTGTACTTAGAAAAAATCCAATTTTTATTTTTATTTTTTCATTTTTTTTCTAAGTGTCTGATCGAGAGAAGGAAAAAGAGGTGATTTTTAGCCACTCTCGATTTTGTACTTAGAAAAAATCAAATTTTTTTTTTTTTTTTTTCATTTTTTTTTCTAAGTGTCTGATCGAGAGAAGGAAAAAGAGGTGATTTTTAGCCACTCTCGATTTTGTACTTAGAAAAAATCCAATTTTTTTTTTTTTTTTTCCGTTTTTTTTCTAAGTGTCTGATCGAGAGAAGGAAAAAGAGGTGATTTTTAGCCACTCTCGATTTTGTACTTAGAAAAAATCCAATTTTTTTTTTTTTTTTTTCCGTTTTTTTTCTAAGTGTCTGATCGAGAGAAGGAAAAAGAGGTGATTTTTAGCCTCTCTCGATTTTGTACTTAGAAAAAATCCAAATTTTTTTTTTTTTTTTTTCCGTTTTTTTTCTAAGTGTGTGATCGAGAGAAGGAAAAAGAGGTGATTTTTAGCCTCTCTTGATTTTGTACTTAGAAAAAATCCAATTTTTTTTTTTTTTTTTCATTTTTTTTTCTAAGTGTCTGATCGAGAGAAGGAAAAAGAGGTGATTTTTAGCCACTCGATTTTGTACTTAGAAAAAATCCAAATTTTTTTTTTTTTTTTTCCGTTTTTTTTCTAAGTGTCTGATCGAGAGAAGGAAAAAGAGGTGATTTTTAGCCTCTCTTGATTTTGTACTTAGAAAAAATCCAATTTTTATTTTTATTTTTTTCATTTTTTTTTCTAAGTGTCTGATCGAGAGAAGGAAAAAGAGGTGATTTTTAGCCACTCTCGATTTTGTACTTAGAAAAAATCCAATTTTTTTTTTTTTTTTTTCCGTTTTTTTTCTAAGTGTCTGATCGAGAGAAGGAAAAAGAGGTGATTTTTAGCCTCTCTCGATTTTGTACTTAGAAAAAATCCAATTTTTTTTTTTTTTTTTTTCATTTTTTTTTCTAAGTGTCTGATCGAGAGAAGGAAAAAGAGGTGATTTTTAGCCACTCTCGATTTTGTACTTAGAAAAAATCCAAATTTTTTTTTTTTTTTTCCGTTTTTTTTCTAAGTGTCTGATCGAGAGAAGGAAAAAGAGGTGATTTTTAGCCTCTCTCGATTTTGTACTTAGAAAAAATCCAAATTTTTTTTTTTTTTTTCCGTTTTTTTTCTAAGTGTCTGATCGAGAGAAGGAAAAAGAGGTGATTTTTAGCCTCTCTCGATTTTGTACTTAGAAAAAATCCAAATTTTTTTTTTTTTTTTTTCCGTTTTTTTTCTAAGTGTCTGATCGAGAGAAGGAAAAAGAGGTGATTTTTAGCCTCTCTTGATTTTGTACTTAGAAAAAATCCAATTTTTTTTTTTTTTTTTTCATTTTTTTTTCTAAGTGTCTGATCGAGAGAAGGAAAAAGAGGTGATTTTTAGCCACTCTCGATTTAGTACTTAGAAAAAATCCAAATTTTTTTTTTTTTTTTCCGTTTTTTTTCTAAGTGTCTGATCGAGAGAAGGAAAAAGAGGTGATTTTTAGCCACTCTCGATTTTGTACTTAGAAAAAATCCAAAATTTTTTTTTTTTTTTCCGTTTTTTTTCTAAGTGTCTGATCGAGAGAAGGAAAAAGAGGTGATTTTTAGCCTCTCTCGATTTTGTACTTAGAAAAAATCCAATTTTTTTTTTTTTTTTTTTCATTTTTTTTTCTAAGTGTCTGATCGAGAGAAGGAAAAAGAGGTGATTTTTAGCCACTCTCGATTTTGTACTTAGAAAAAATCCAAATTTTTTTTTTTTTTTTTCCCGTTTTTTTTCTTAGTGTCTGATCGAGAGAAGGAAAAAGAGGTGATTTTTAGCCTCTCTCGATTTTGTACTTAGAAAAAATCCAATTTTTTTTTTTTTTTTTTCATTTTTTTTTCTAAGTGTCTGATCGAGAGAAGGAAAAAGAGGTGATTTTTAGCCACTCTCGATTTTGTACTTAGAAAAAATCCAAATTTTTTTTTTTTTTTTTTCCGTTTTTTTTCTAAGTGTCTGATCGAGAGAAGGAAAAAGAGGTGATTTTTAGCCTCTCTTGATTTTGTACTTAGAAAAAATCCAATTTTTTTTTTTTTTTCATTTTTTTTTCTAAGTGTCTGATCGAGAGAAGGAAAAAGAGGTGATTTTTAGCCACTCTCGATTTTGTACTTAGAAAAAATCCAAATTTTTTTTTTTTTTTTTTCCGTTTTTTTTCTAAGTGTCTGATCGAGAGAAGGAAAAAGAGGTGATTTTTAGCCACTCTCGATTTAGTACTTAGAAAAAATCCAAATTTTTTTTTTTTTTTTTTCATTTTTTTTTCTAAGTGTCTGATCGAGAGAAGGAAAAAGAGGTGATTTTTAGCCACTCTCGATTTTGTACTTAGAAAAAATCCAAATTTTTTTTTTTTTTTTCCGTTTTTTTTCTAAGTGTCTGATCGAGAGAAGGAAAAAGAGGTGATTTTTAGCCACTCTCGATTTTGTACTTAGAAAAAATCCAAATTTTTTTTTTTTTTTTTCAGTTTTTTTTCTAAGTGTCTGATCGAGAGAAGGAAAAAGAGGTGATTTTTAGCCTCTCTTGATTTTGTACTTAGAAAAAATCCAATTTTTTTTTAATTTTTTTTCATTTTTTTTTCTAAGTGTCTGATCGAGAGAAGGAAAAAGAGGTGATTTTTAGCCACTCTCGATTTAGTACTTAGAAAAAATCCAAATTTTTTTTTTTTTTTTTCCGTTTTTTTTCTAAGTGTCTGATCGAGAGAAGGAAAAAGAGGTGATTTTTAGCCACTCTCGATTTTGTACTTAGAAAAAATCCAAATTTTTTTTTTTTTTTTTCCGTTTTTTTTCTAAGTGTCTGATCGAGAGAAGGAAAAAGAGGTGATTTTTAGCCTCTCTCGATTTTGTACTTAGAAAAAATCCTATTTTTTTTTTTTTTTTTTTCATTTTTTTTTCTAAGTGTCTGATCGAGAGAAGGAAAAAGAGGTGATTTTTAGCCACTCTCGATTTTGTACTTAGAAAAAATCCAAATTTTTTTTTTTTTTTTTTTTTCCGTTTTTTTTCTTAGTGTCTGATCGAGAGAAGGAAAAAGAGGTGATTTTTAGCCTCTCTCGATTTTGTACTTAGAAAAAATCCGAATTTTTTTTTTTTTTTTTTTCCGTTTTTTTTCTAAGTGTGTGATCGAGAGAAGGAAAAAGAGGTGATTTTTAGCCTCTCTTGATTTTGTACTTAGAAAAAATCCAATTTTTTTTTTTTTTTTTCATTTTTTTTTCTAAGTGTCTGATCGAGAGAAGGAAAAAGAGGTGATTTTTAGCCACTCTCCTATTTGTACTTAGAAAAAATCCAAATTTTTTTTTTTTTTTTTCCGTTTTTTTTCTAAGTGTCTGATCGATAGAAGGAAAAAGAGGTGATTTTTAGCCTCTCTTGATTTTGTACTTAGAAAAAATCCAATTTTTATTTTTATTTTTTCATTTTTTTTTTTAAGTGTCTGATCGAGAGAAGGAAAAAGAGGTGATTTTTAGCCACTCTCGATTTTGTACTTAGAAAAAATCCAATTTTTTTTTTTTTTTTTTCCGTTTTTTTTCTAAGTGTCTGATCGAGAGAAGGAAAAAGAGGTGATTTTTAGCCTCTCTCGATTTTGTACTTAGAAAAAATCCAATTTTTATTTTTATTTTTTCATTTTTTTTTCTAAGTGTCTGATCGAGAGAAGGAAAAAGAGGTGATTTTTAGCCACTCTCGATTTTGTACTTAGAAAAAATCCAATTTTTTTTTTTTTTTTTTCATTTTTTTTTCTAAGTGTCTGATCGAGAGAAGGAAAAAGAGGTGATTTTTAGCCACTCTCGATTTTGTACTTAGAAAAAATCCAATTTTTTTTTTTTTTTTTTCCGTTTTTTTTCTAAGTGTCTGATCGAGAGAAGGAAAAAGAGGTGATTTTTAGCCACTCTCGATTTTGTACTTAGAAAAAATCCAATTTTTTTTTTTTTTTTTTCCGTTTTTTTTCTAAGTGTCTGATCGAGAGAAGGAAAAAGAGGTGATTTTTAGCCTCTCTCGATTTTGTACTTAGAAAAAATCCAAATTTTTTTTTTTTTTTTTTCCGTTTTTTTTCTAAGTGTGTGATCGAGAGAAGGAAAAAGAGGTGATTTTTAGCCTCTCTTGATTTTGTACTTAGAAAAAATCCAATTTTTTTTTTTTTTTTTTCATTTTTTTTTCTAAGTGTCTGATCGAGAGAAGGAAAAAGAGGTGATTTTTAGCCACTCTCGATTTTGTACTTAGAAAAAATCCAATTTTTTTTTTTTTTTTTTTCCGTTTTTTTTCTAAGTGTCTGATCGAGAGAAGGAAAAAGAGGTGATTTTTAGCCTCTCTTGATTTTGTACTTAGAAAAAATCCAATTTTTATTTTTATTTTTTTCATTTTTTTTTCTAAGTGTCTGATCGAGAGAAGGAAAAAGAGGTGATTTTTAGCCACTCTCGATTTTGTACTTAGAAAAAATCCAATTTTTTTTTTTTTTTTTTCCGTTTTTTTTCTAAGTGTCTGATCGAGAGAAGGAAAAAGAGGTGATTTTTAGCCTCTCTCGATTTTGTACTTAGAAAAAATCCAATTTTTTTTTTTTTTTTTTCATTTTTTTTTCTAAGTGTCTGATCGAGAGAAGGAAAAAGAGGTGATTTTTAGCCACTCTCGATTTTGTACTTAGAAAAAATCCAAATTTTTTTTTTTTTTTTCCGTTTTTTTTCTAAGTGTCTGATC
Organism: Entelurus aequoreus; assembly: GCF_033978785.1. Lineage (NCBI taxonomy): Eukaryota > Metazoa > Chordata > Actinopteri > Syngnathiformes > Syngnathidae > Entelurus > Entelurus aequoreus. The sequence goes on from NW_026907982.1 coordinate 200,837, forward strand.
GAGAGAAGGAAAAAGAGGTGATTTTTAGCCTCTCTCGATTTTGTACTTAGAAAAAATCCAAATTTTTTTTTTTTTTTCCGTTTTTTTTCTAAGTGTCTGATCGAGAGAAGGAAAAAGAGGTGATTTTTAGCCTCTCTCGATTTTGTACTTAGAAAAAATCCAAATTTTTTTTTTTTTTTTTTCCGTTTTTTTTCTAAGTGTCTGATCGAGAGAAGGAAAAAGAGGTGATTTTTAGCCTCTCTTGATTTTGTACTTAGAAAAAATCCAATTTTTTTTTTTTTTTTTTCATTTTTTTTTCTAAGTGTCTGATCGAGAGAAGGAAAAAGAGGTGATTTTTAGCCACTCTCGATTTTGTACTTAGAAAAAATCCAAATTTTTTTTTTTTTTTTTTCCGTTTTTTTTCTAAGTGTCTGATCGAGAGAAGGAAAAAGAGGTGATTTTTAGCCTCTCTCGATTTTGTACTTAGAAAAAATCCAAATTTTTTTTTTTTTTTTTCCCGTTTTTTTTCTAAGTGTCTGATCGAGAGAAGGAAAAAGAGGTGATTTTTAGCCTCTCTCGATTTTGTACTTAGAAAAAATCCAATTTTTTTTTTTTTTTTTTCATTTTTTTTTCTAAGTGTCTGATCGAGAGAAGGAAAAAGAGGTGATTTTTAGCCACTCTCGATTTTGTACTTAGAAAAAATCCAAATTTTTTTTTTTTTTTTTCCGTTTTTTTTCTAAGTGTCTGATCGAGAGAAGGAAAAAGAGGTGATTTTTAGCCTCTCTCGATTTTGTACTTAGAAAAAATCCAAATTTTTTTTTTTTTTTTTCCGTTTTTTTTCTAAGTGTCTGATCGAGAGAAGGAAAAAGAGGTGATTTTTAGCCTCTCTCGATTTTGTACTTAGAAAAAATCCAAATTTTTTTTTTTTTTTTTTCATTTTTTTTTCTAAGTGTCTGATCGAGAGAAGGAAAAAGAGGTGATTTTTAGCCACTCTCGATTTTGTACTTAGAAAAAATCCAAATTTTTTTTTTTTTTTTTCCGTTTTTTTTCTAAGTGTCTGATCGAGAGAAGGAAAAAGAGGTGATTTTTAGCCTCTCTTGATTTTGTACTTAGAAAAAATCCAATTTTTTTTTTTTTTTTTTCATTTTTTTTCTAAGTGTCTGATCGAGAGAAGGAAAAAGAGGTGATTTTTAGCCTCTCTCGATTTTGTACTTAGAAAAAATCCAAATTTTTTTTTTTTTTTTTTCATTTTTTTTTCTAAGTGTCTGATCGAGAGAAGGAAAAAGAGGTGATTTTTAGCCACTCTCGATTTTGTACTTAGAAAAAATCAAAATTTTTTTTTTTTTTTTTTCTCCGTTTTTTTTCTAAGTGTCTGATCGAGAGAAGGAAAAAGAGGTGATTTTTAGCCTCTCTTGATTTTGTACTTAGAAAAAATCCAATTTTTTTTTTTTTTTTTTTCATTTTTTTTTCTAAGTGTCTGATCGAGAGAAGGAAAAAGAGGTGATTTTTAGCCACTCTCGATTTTGTACTTAGAAAAAATCCTAATTTTTTTTTTTTTTTTCCGTTTTTTTTCTAAGTGTCTGATCGAGAGAAGGAAAAAGAGGTGATTTTTAGCCTCTCTCGATTTTGTACTTAGAAAAAATCCAAATTTTTTTTTTTTTTTTTTCAGTTTTTTTTCTAAGTGTCTGATCGAGAGAAGGAAAAAGAGGTGATTTTTAGCCTCTCTTGATTTTGTACTTAGAAAAAATCCAATTATTTTTTTTTTTTTTTCATTTTTTTTTCTAAGTGTCTGATCGAGAGAAGGAAAAAGAGGTGATTTTTAGCCACTCTCGATTTAGTACTTAGAAAAAATCCAAATTTTTTTTTTTTTTTTTCCGTTTTTTTTCTAAGTGTCTGATCGAGAGAAGGAAAAAGAGGTGATTTTTAGCCACTCTCGATTTTGTACTTAGAAAAAATCCAAAATTTTATTTTATTTTTTCCGTTTTTTTTCTAAGTGTCTGATCGAGAGAAGGAAAAAGAGGTGATTTTTAGCCTCTCTCGATTTTGTACTTAGAAAAAATCCAATTTTTTTTTTTTTTTTTTTCATTTTTTTTTCTAAGTGTCTGATCGAGAGAAGGAAAAAGAGGTGATTTTTAGCCACTCTCGATTTTGTACTTAGAAAAAATCCAAATTTTTTTTTTTTTTTTTTCCGTTTTTTTTCTTAGTGTCTGATCGAGAGAAGGAAAAAGAGGTGATTTTTAGCCTCTCTCGATTTTGTACTTAGAAAAAATCCGAATTTTTTTTTTTTTTTTTCCGTTTTTTTTCTAAGTGTGTGATCGAGAGAAGGAAAAAGAGGTGATTTTTAGCCTCTCTTGATTTTGTACTTAGAAAAAATCCAATTTTTTTTTTTTTTTTTCTTTTTTTTTTTTAAGTGTCTGATCGAGAGAAGGAAAAAGAGGTGATTTTTAGCCACTCTCCTATTTGTACTTAGAAAAAATCCAAATTTTTTTTTTTTTTTTTCCGTTTTTTTTCTAAGTGTCTGATCGAGAGAAGGAAAAAGAGGTGATTTTTAGCCTCTCTTGATTTTGTACTTAGAAAAAATCCAATTTTTATTTTTATTTTTTCATTTTTTTTTCTAAGTGTCTGATCGAGAGAAGGAAAAAGAGGTGATTTTTAGCCACTCTCGATTTTGTACTTAGAAAAAATCCAATTTTTTTTTTTTTTTTCCGTTTTTTTTCTAAGTGTCTGATCGAGAGAAGGAAAAAGAGGTGATTTTTAGCCTCTCTCGATTTTGTACTTAGAAAAAATCCAATTTTTTTTTTTTTTTTTTCATTTTTTTTTCTAAGTGTCTGACCGAGAGAAGGAAAAAGAGGTGATTTTTAGCCACTCTCGATTTTGTGCTTAGAAAAAATCCAATTTTTATTTTTATTTTTTCATTTTTTTTTCTAAGTGTCTGATCGAGAGAAGGAAAAAGAGGTGATTTTTAGCCACTCTCGATTTTGTACTTAGAAAAAATCCAATTTTTTTTTTTTTTTTTTTCATTTTTTTTTCTAAGTGTCTGATCGAGAGAAGGAAAAAGAGGTGATTTTTAGCCACTCTCGATTTTGTACTTAGAAAAAATCCAATTTTTTTTTTTTTTTTTCCGTTTTTTTTCTAAGTGTCTGATCGAGAGAAGGAAAAAGAGGTGATTTTTAGCCACTCTCGATTTTGTACTTAGAAAAAATCCAAATTTTTTTTTTTTTTTTTCCGTTTTTTTTCTAAGTGTCTGATCGAGAGAAGGAAAAAGAGGTGATTTTTAGCCTCTCTCGATTTTGTACTTAGAAAAAATCCAAATTTTTTTTTTTTTTTTTTCCGTTTTTTTTCTAAGTGTGTGATCGAGAGAAGGAAAAAGAGGTGATTTTTAGCCACTCTCGATTTTGTACTTAGAAAAATCCAAATTTTTTTTTTTTTTTTTCCGTTTTTTTTCTTAGTGTCTGATCGAGAGAAGGAAAAAGAGGTGATTTTTAGCCTCTCTCGATTTTGTACTTAGAAAAAATCCGAATTTTTTTTTTTTTTTTTTCCGTTTTTTTTCTAAGTGTGTGATCGAGAGAAGGAAAAAGAGGTGATTTTTAGCCTCTCTTGATTTTGTACTTAGAAAAAATCCAATTTTTTTTTTTTTTTTTCATTTTTTTTTTTAAGTGTCTGATCGAGAGAAGGAAAAAGAGGTGATTTTTAGCCACTCTCCTATTTGTACTTAGAAAAAATCCAAATTTTTTTTTTTTTTTTTTCCGTTTTTTTTCTAAGTGTCTGATCGAGAGAAGGAAAAAGAGGTGATTTTTAGCCTCTCTTGATTTTGTACTAAGAAAAAATCCAATTTTTATTTTTATTTTTTCATTTTTTTTTCTAAGTGTCTGATCGAGAGAAGGAAAAAGAGGTGATTTTTAGCCACTCTCGATTTTGTACTTAGAAAAAATCCAATTTTTTTTTTTTTTTTTCCGTTTTTTTTCTAAGTGTCTGATCGAGAGAAGGAAAAAGAGGTGATTTTTAGCCTCTCTCGATTTTGTACTTAGAAAAAATCCAATTTTTTTTTTTTTTTTTCATTTTTTTTTCTAAGTGTCTGACCGAGAGAAGGAAAAAGAGGTGATTTTTAGCCACTCTCGATTTTGTGCTTAGAAAAAATCCAATTTTTATTTTTATTTTTTCATTTTTTTTTCTAAGTGTCTGATCGAGAGAAGGAAAAAGAGGTGATTTTTAGCCACTCTCGATTTTGTACTTAGAAAAAATCCAATTTTTTTTTTTTTTTTTTCATTTTTTTTTCTAAGTGTCTGATCGAAAAGAGGTGATTTTTAGCCACTCTCGATTTTGTACTTAGAAAAAATCCAATTTTTTTTTTTTTTTTTTCCGTTTTTTTTCTAAGTGTCTGATCGAGAGAAGGAAAAAGAGGTGATTTTTAGCCACTCTCGATTTTGTACTTAGAAAAAATCCAAATTTTTTTTTTTTTTTTTCCGTTTTTTTTCTAAGTGTCTGATCGAGAGAAGGAAAAAGAGGTGATTTTTAGCCTCTCTCGATTTTGTACTTAGAAAAAATCCAAATTTTTTTTTTTTTTTTTTCCGTTTTTTTTCTAAGTGTGTGATCGAGAGAAGGAAAAAGAGGTGATTTTTAGCCTCTCTTGATTTTGTACTTAGAAAAAATCCAATTTTTTTTTTTTTTTTTCATTTTTTTTTCTAAGTGTCTGATCGAGAGAAGGAAAAAGAGGTGATTTTTAGCCACTCTCGATTTTGTACTTAGAAAAAATCCAAATTTTTTTTTTTTTTTTTTCCGTTTTTTTTCTAAGTGTCTGATCGAGAGAAGGAAAAAGAGGTGATTTTTAGCCTCTCTTGATTTTGTACTTAGAAAAAATCCAATTTTTATTTTTATTTTTTTCATTTTTTTTTCTAAGTGTCTGATCGAGAGAAGGAAAAAGAGGTGATTTTTAGCCACTCTCGATTTTGTACTTAGAAAAAATCCAATTTTTTTTTTTTTTTTTTTCCGTTTTTTTTCTAAGTGTCTGATCGAGAGAAGGAAAAAGAGGTGATTTTTAGCCTCTCTCGATTTTGTACTTAGAAAAAATCCAATTTTTTTTTTTTTTTTTTCATTTTTTTTTCTAAGTGTCTGATCGAGAGAAGGAAAAAGAGGTGATTTTTAGCCACTCTCGATTTTGTACTTAGAAAAAATCCAAATTTTTTTTTTTTTTTTCCGTTTTTTTTCTAAGTGTCTGATCGAGAGAAGGAAAAAGAGGTGATTTTTAGCCTCTCTCGATTTTGTACTTAGAAAAAATCCAAATTATTTTTTTTTTTTCCGTTTTTTTTCTAAGTGTCTGATCGAGAGAAGGAAAAAGAGGTGATTTTTAGCCTCTCTCGATTTTGTACTTAGAAAAAATCCAAATTTTTTTTTTTTTTTCTTCCGTTTTTTTTCTAAGTGTCTGATCGAGAGAAGGAAAAAGAGGTGATTTTTAGCCTCTCTTGATTTTGTACTTAGAAAAAATCCAATTTTTTTTTTTTTTTTTTTCATTTTTTTTTCTAAGTGTCTGATCGAGAGAAGGAAAAAGAGGTGATTTTTAGCCACTCTCGATTTTGTACTTAGAAAAAATCCAATTTTTTTAATTTTTTTTCCCGTTTTTTTTCTAAGTGTCTGATCGAGAGAAGGAAAAAGAGGTGATTTTTAGCCACTCTCGATTTTGTACTTAGAAAAAATCCAAATTTTTTTTTTTTTTTTTCCGTTTTTTTTCTAAGTGTCTGATCGAGAGAAGGAAAAAGAGGTGATTTTTAGCCTCTCTTGATTTTGTACTTAGAAAAAATCCAATTTTTTTTTTTTTTTTTTCATTTTTTTTTCTAAGTGTCTGATCGAGAGAAGGAAAAAGAGGTGATTTTTAGCCACTCTCGATTTTGTACTTAGAAAAAATCCAAATTTTTTTTTTTTTTTTTTCCGTTTTTTTTCTAAGTGTCTGATCGAGAGAAGGAAAAAGAGGTGATTTTTAGCCTCTCTCGATTTTGTACTTAGAAAAAATCCAAATTTTTTTTTTTTTTTTTCCCGTTTTTTTTCTAAGTGTCTGATCGAGAGAAGGAAAAAGAGGTGATTTTTAGCCTCTCTCGATTTTGTACTTAGAAAAAATCCAATTTTTTTTTTTTTTTTTTCATTTTTTTTCTAAGTGTCTGATCGAGAGAAGGAAAAAGAGGTGATTTTTAGCCACTCTCGATTTTGTACTTAGAAAAAATCCAAATTTTTTTTTTTTTTTTCCGTTTTTTTTCTAAGTGTCTGATCGAGAGAAGGAAAAAGAGGTGATTTTTAGCCTCTCTCGATTTTGTACTTAGAAAAAATCCAAATTTTTTTTTTTTTTTTTCCGTTTTTTTTCTAAGTGTCTGATCGAGAGAAGGAAAAAGAGGTGATTTTTAGCCTCTCTCGATTTTGTACTTAGAAAAAATCCAAATTTTTTTTTTTTTTTTTTTCATTTTTTTTTCTAAGTGTCTGATCGAGAGAAGGAAAAAGAGGTGATTTTTAGCCACTCTCGATTTTGTACTTAGAAAAAATCCAATTTTTTTTTTTTTTTTTTCCGTTTTTTTTCTAAGTGTCTGATCGAGAGAAGGAAAAAGAGGTGATTTTTAGCCTCTCTCGATTTTGTACTTAGAAAAAATCCAATTTTTTTTTTTTTTTCCATTTTTTTTTCTAAGTGTCTGATCGAGAGAAGGAAAAAGAGGTGATTTTTAGCCACTCTCGATTTTGTACTTAGAAAAAATCCAATTTTTTTTTTTTTTTTTTCCGTTTTTTTTCTAAGTGTCTGATCGAGAGAAGGAAAAAGAGGTGATTTTTAGCCTCTCTCGATTTTGTACTTAGAAAAAATCCAAATTTTTTTTTTTTTCCGTTTTTTTTCTAAGTGTCTGATCGAGAGAAGGAAAAAGAGGTGATTTTTAGCCTCTCTCGATTTTGTACTTAGAAAAAATCCAAATTTTTTTTTTTTTTTTCTTCCGTTTTTTTTCTAAGTGTCTGATCGAGAGAAGGAAAAAGAGGTGATTTTTAGCCTCTCTTGATTTTGTACTTAGAAAAAATCCAATTTTTTTTTTTTTTTTTTCATTTTTTTTTCTAAGTGTCTGATCGAGAGAAGGAAAAAGAGGTGATTTTTAGCCACTCTCGATTTTGTACTTAGAAAAAATCCAATTTTTTTAATTTTTTTTTCCGTTTTTTTTCTAAGTGTCTGATCGAGAGAAGGAAAAAGAGGTGATTTTTAGCCACTCTCGATTTTGTACTTAGAAAAAATCCAAATTTTTTTTTTTTTTTTTCCGTTTTTTTTTCTAAGTGTCTGATCGAGAGAAGGAAAAAGAGGTGATTTTTAGCCTCTCTTGATTTTGTACTTAGAAAAAATCCAATTTTTTTTTTTTTTTTTTCATTTTTTTTTCTAAGTGTCTGATCGAGAGAAGGAAAAAGAGGTGATTTTTAGCCACTCTCGATTTTGTACTTAGAAAAAATCCAATTTTTTTTTTTTTTTTTTTTCCGTTTTTTTTCTAAGTGTCTGATCGAGAGAAGGAAAAAGAGGTGATTTTTAGCCTCTCTCGATTTTGTACTTAGAAAAAATCCAAATTTTTTTTTTTTTTTTCCCGTTTTTTTTCTAAGTGTCTGATCGAGAGAAGGAAAAAGAGGTGATTTTTAGCCTCTCTCGATTTTGTACTTAGAAAAAATCCAATTTTTTTTTTTTTTTTTTCATTTTTTTTCTAAGTGTCTGATCGAGAGAAGGAAAAAGAGGTGATTTTTAGCCACTCTCGATTTTGTACTTAGAAAAAATCCAAATTTTTTTTTTTTTTTTTCCGTTTTTTTTCTAAGTGTCTGATCGAGAGAAGGAAAAAGAGGTGATTTTTAGCCTCTCTCGATTTTGTACTTAGAAAAAATCCAAATTTTTTTTTTTTTTTTTTCCGTTTTTTTTCTAAGTGTCTGATCGAGAGAAGGAAAAAGAGGTGATTTTTAGCCTCTCTCGATTTTGTACTTAGAAAAAATCCAAATTTTTTTTTTTTTTTTTTCATTTTTTTTTCTAAGTGTCTGATCGAGAGAAGGAAAAAGAGGTGATTTTTAGCCACTCTCGATTTTGTACTTAGAAAAAATCCAATTTTTTTTTTTTTTTTTTTCCGTTTTTTTTCTAAGTGTCTGATCGAGAGAAGGAAAAAGAGGTGATTTTTAGCCTCTCTTGATTTTGTACTTAGAAAAAATCCAATTTTTTTTTTTTTTTTTCATTTTTTTTCTAAGTGTCTGATCGAGAGAAGGAAAAAGAGGTGATTTTTAGCCTCTCTCGATTTTGTACTTAGAAAAAATCCAAATTTTTTTTTTTTTTTTTTCATTTTTTTTTCTAAGTGTCTGATCGAGAGAAGGAAAAAGAGGTGATTTTTAGCCACTCTCGATTTTGTACTTAGAAAAAATCCAAATTTTTTTTTTTTTTTTTCCGTTTTTTTTTTCTAAGTGTCTGATCGAGAGAAGGAAAAAGAGGTGATTTTTAGCCTCTCTTGATTTTGTACTTAGAAAAAATCCAATTTTTTTTTTTTTTTCATTTTTTTTTCTAAGTGTCTGATCGAGAGAAGGAAAAAGAGGTGATTTTTAGCCACTCTCGATTTTGTACTTAGAAAAAATCCAAATTTTTTTTTTTTTTTTTTCCGTTTTTTTTCTAAGTGTCTGATCGAGAGAAGGAAAAAGAGGTGATTTTTAGCCACTCTCGATTTAGTACTTAGAAAAAATCCAAATTTTTTTTTTTTTTTTTTCATTTTTTTTTCTAAGTGTCTGATCGAGAGAAGGAAAAAGAGGTGATTTTTAGCCACTCTCGATTTTGTACTTAGAAAAAATCCAAATTTTTTTTTTTTTTTCCGTTTTTTTTCTAAGTGTCTGATCGAGAGAAGGAAAAAGAGGTGATTTTTAGCCTCTCTCGATTTTGTACTTAGAAAAAATCCAAATTTTTTTTTTTTTTTTTCAGTTTTTTTTCTAAGTGTCTGATCGAGAGAAGGAAAAAGAGGTGATTTTTAGCCACTCTCGATTTAGTACTTAGAAAAAATCCAAATTTTTTTTTTTTTTTTTTCATTTTTTTTTCTAAGTGTCTGATCGAGAGAAGGAAAAAGAGGTGATTTTTAGCCACTCTCGATTTTGTACTTAGAAAAAATCCAAATTTTTTTTTTTTTTTCCGTTTTTTTTCTAAGTGTCTGATCGAGAGAAGGAAAAAGAGGTGATTTTTAGCCTCTCTTCATTTTGTACTTAGAAAAAATCCAATTTTTTTTTAATTTTTTTTCATTTTTTTTTCTAAGTGTCTGATCGAGAGAAGGAAAAAGAGGTGATTTTTAGCCACTCTCGATTTAGTACTTAGAAAAAATCCAAATTTTTTTTTTTTTTTTTCCGTTTTTTTTCTAAGTGTCTGATCGAGAGAAGGAAAAAGAGGTGATTTTTAGCCACTCTCGATTTTGTACTTAGAAAAAATCCAAATTTTTTTTTTTTTTTTTCCGTTTTTTTTCTAAGTGTCTGATCGAGAGAAGGAAAAAGAGGTGATTTTTAGCCTCTCTCGATTTTGTACTTAGAAAAAATCCAATTTTTTTTTTTTTTTTTTTCATTTTTTTTTCTAAGTGTCTGATCGAGAGAAGGAAAAAGAGGTGATTTTTAGCCACTCTCGATTTTGTACTTAGAAAAAATCTAAATTTTTTTTTTTTTTTTTTCCGTTTTTTTTCTTAGTGTCTGATCGAGAGAAGGAAAAAGAGGTGATTTTTAGCCTCTCTCGATTTTGTACTTAGAAAAAATCCGAATTTTTTTTTTTTTTTTTTTCCGTTTTTTTTCTAAGTGTGTGATCGAGAGAAGGAAAAAGAGGTGATTTTTAGCCTCTCTTGATTTTGTACTTAGAAAAAATCCAATTTTTTTTTTTTTTTTTCATTTTTTTTTCTAAGTGTCTGATCGAGAGAAGGAAAAAGAGGTGATTTTTAGCCACTCTCCTATTTGTACTTAGAAAAAATCCAAATTTTTTTTTTTTTTTTTCCGTTTTTTTTCTAAGTGTCTGATCGAGAGAAGGAAAAAGAGGTGATTTTTAGCCTCTCTTGATTTTGTACTTAGAAAAAATCCAATTTTTATTTTTATTTTTTCATTTTTTTTTCTAAGTGTCTGATCGAGAGAAGGAAAAAGAGGTGATTTTTAGCCACTCTCGATTTTGTACTTAGAAAAAATCCAATTTTTTTTTTTTTTTTTTTCCGTTTTTTTTTCTAAGTGTCTGATCGAGAGAAGGAAAAAGAGGTGATTTTTAGCCTCTCTCGATTTTGTACTTAGAAAAAATCCAATTTTTTTTTTTTTTTTTCTTTTTTTTTTCTAAGTGTCTGACCGAGAGAAGGAAAAAGAGGTGATTTTTAGCCACTCTCGATTTTGTACTTAGAAAAAATCCAATTTTTATTTTTATTTTTTCATTTTTTTTTCTAAGTGTCTGATCGAGAGAAGGAAAAAGAGGTGATTTTTAGCCACTCTCGATTTTGTACTTAGAAAAAATCCAATTTTTTTTTTTTTTTTTTTCATTTTTTTTTCTAAGTGTCTGATCGAGAGAAGGAAAAAGAGGTGATTTTTAGCCACTCTCGATTTTGTACTTAGAAAAAATCCAATTTTTTTTTTTTTTTTTCCCGTTTTTTTTCTAAGTGTCTGATCGAGAGAAGGAAAAAGAGGTGATTTTTAGCCACTCTCGATTTTGTACTTAGAAAAAATCCAAATTTTTTTTTTTTTTTTCCGTTTTTTTTCTAAGTGTCTGATCGAGAGAAGGAAAAAGAGGTGATTTTTAGCCTCTCTCGATTTTGTACTTAGAAAAAATCCAAATTTTTTTTTTTTTTTTTTCCGTTTTTTTTCTAAGTGTGTGATCGAGAGAAGGAAAAAGAGGTGATTTTTAGCCTCTCTTGATTTTGTACTTAGAAAAAATCCAATTTTTTTTTTTTTTTTTTCATTTTTTTTTCTAAGTGTCTGATCGAGAGAAGGAAAAAGAGGTGATTTTTAGCCACTCTCGATTTTGTACTTAGAAAAAATCCAATTTTTTTTTTTTTTTTTTTCCGTTTTTTTTCTAAGTGTCTGATCGAGAGAAGGAAAAAGAGGTGATTTTTAGCCTCTCTTGATTTTGTACTTAGAAAAAATCCAATTTTTATTTTTATTTTTTTCATTTTTTTTTCTAAGTGTCTGATCGAGAGAAGGAAAAAGAGGTGATTTTTAGCCACTCTCGATTTTGTACTTAGAAAAAATCCAATTTTTTTTTTTTTTTTTTTCCGTTTTTTTTCTAAGTGTCTGATCGAGAGAAGGAAAAAGAGGTGATTTTTAGCTTCTCTCGATTTTGTACTAAAAAAAAATCCAATTTTTTTTTTTTTTTTTCATTTTTTTTTCTAAGTGTCTGATCGAGAGAAGGAAAAAGAGGTGATTTTTAGCCACTCTCGATTTTGTACTTAGAAAAAATCCAAATTTTTTTTTTTTTTTTCCGTTTTTTTTCTAAGTGTCTGATCGAGAGAAGGAAAAAGAGGTGATTTTTAGCCTCTCTCGATTTTGTACTTAGAAAAAATCCAATTTTTTTTTTTTTTTTTCCGTTTTTTTTCTAAGTGTCTGATCGAGAGAAGGAAAAAGAGGTGATTTTTAGCCTCTCTCGATTTTGTACTTAGAAAAAATCCAAATTTTTTTTTTTTTTTTTTCCGTTTTTTTTCTAAGTGTCTGATCGAGAGAAGGAAAAAGAGGTGATTTTTAGCCTCTCTTGATTTTGTACTTAGAAAAAATCCAATTTTTTTTTTTTTTTTTTTCATTTTTTTTTCTAAGTGTCTGATCGAGAGAAGGAAAAAGAGGTGATTTTTAGCCACTCTCGATTTTGTACTTAGAAAAAATCCAATTTTTTTTATTTTTTTTTTCCGTTTTTTTTCTAAGTGTCTGATCGAGAGAAGGAAAAAGAGGTGATTTTTAGCCACTCTCGATTTTGTACTTAGAAAAAATCCAAATTTTTTTTTTTTTTTTTCCGTTTTTTTTCTAAGTGTCTGATCGAGAGAAGGAAAAAGAGGTGATTTTTAGCCTCTCTTGATTTTGTACTTAGAAAAAATCCAATTTTTTTTTTTTTTTTCATTTTTTTTCTAAGTGTCTGATCGAGAGAAGGAAAAAGAGGTGATTTTTAGCCACTCTCGATTTTGTACTTAGAAAAAATCCAAATTTTTTTTTTTTTTTTTTCCGTTTTTTTTCTAAGTGTCTGATCGAGAGAAGGAAAAAGAGGTGATTTTTAGCCTCTCTCGATTTTGTACTTAGAAAAAATCCAAATTTTTTTTTTTTTTTTTTCCGTTTTTTTTCTAAGTGTCTGATCGAGAGAAGGAAAAAGAGGTGATTTTTAGCCTCTCTCGATTTTGTACTTAGAAAAAATCCAATTTTTTTTTTTTTTTTTCATTTTTTTTTCTAAGTGTCTGATCGAGAGAAGGAAAAAGAGGTGATTTTTAGCCACTCTCGATTTTGTACTTAGAAAAAATCCAAATTTTTTTTTTTTTTTTTTCCGTTTTTTTTCTAAGTGTCTGATCGAGAGAAGGAAAAAGAGGTGATTTTTAGCCTCTCTCGATTTTGTACTTAGAAAAAATCCAAATTTTTTTTTTTTTTTTTCCGTTTTTTTTCTAAGTGTCTGATCGAGAGAAGGAAAAAGAGGTGATTTTTAGCCTCTCTCGATTTTGTACTTAGAAAAAATCCAAATTTTTATTTTTTTTTTTTCATTTTTTTTTCTAAGTGTCTGATCGAGAGAAGGAAAAAGAGGTGATTTTTAGCCACTCTCGATTTTGTACTTAGAAAAAATCCAAATTTTTTTTTTTTTTTTTTCGTTTTTTTTCTAAGTGTCTGATCGAGAGAAGGAAAAATAGGTGATTTTTAGCCTCTCTTGATTTTGTACTTAGAAAAAATCCAATTTTTTTTTTTTTTTTTTCATTTTTTTTCTAAGTGTCTGATCGAGAGAAGGAAAAAGAGGTGATTTTTAGCCTCTCTCGATTTTGTACTTAGAAAAAATCCAAATTTTTTTTTTTTTTTTCCATTTTTTTTTCTAAGTGTCTGATCGAGAGAAGGAAAAAGAGGTGATTTTTAGCCACTCTCGATTTTGTACTTAGAAAAAATCCAAATTTTTTTTTTTTTTTTTTCCGTTTTTTTTCTAAGTGTCTGATCGAGAGAAGGAAAAAGAGGTGATTTTTAGCCTCTCTTGATTTTGTACTTAGAAAAAATCCAATTTTTTTTTTTTTTTTTCATTTTTTTTTCTAAGTGTCTGATCGAGAGAAGGAAAAAGAGGTGATTTTTAGCCACTCTCGATTTTGTACTTAGAAAAAATCCAATTTTTTTTTTTTTTTTTTCCCGTTTTTTTTCTAAGTGTCTGATCGAGAGAAGGAAAAAGAGGTGATTTTTAGCCTCTCTCGATTTTGTACTTAGAAAAAATCCAAATTTTTTTTTTTTTTTTTCCGTTTTTTTTCTAAGTGTCTGATCGAGAGAAGGAAAAAGAGGTGATTTTTAGCCTCTTTTGATTTTGTACTTAGAAAAAATCCAATTTTTTTTTTTTTTTTTTCATTTTTTTTCTAAGTGTCTGATCGAGAGAAGGAAAAAGAGGTGATTTTTAGCCTCTTTTGATTTTGTACTTAGGAAAAATCCAATTTTTTTTTTTTTTTTTTCGTTTTTTTTTCTAAGTGTCTGATCGAGAGAAGGAAAAAGAGGTGATTTTTAGCCACTCTCGATTTTGTACTTAGAAAAAATCCAAATGTTTTTTTTTTTTTTTCCGTTTTTTTTCTAAGTGTCTGATCGAGAGAAGGAAAAAGAGGTGATTTTTAGCCTCTCTTGATTTTGTACTTAGAAAAAATCCAATTTTTTTTTTTTTTTTTTCTTTTTTTTTTCTAAGTGTCTGATCGAGAGAAGGAAAAAGAGGTGATTTTTAGCCACTCTCGATTTTGTACTTAGAAAAAATCCAAATTTTTTTTTTTTTTTCCGTTTTTTTTCTAAGTGTCTGATCGAGAGAAGGAAAAAGAGGTGATTTTTAGCCTCTCTCGATTTTGTACTTAGAAAAAATCCAAATTTTTTTTTTTTTTTTTTCCGTTTTTTTTCTAAGTGTCTGATCGAGAGAAGGAAAAAGAGGTGATTTTTAGCCACTCTCGATTTAGTACTTAGAAAAAATCCAAATTTTTTTTTTTTTTTTTTCATTTTTTTTTCTAAGTGTCTGATCGAGAGAAGGAAAAAGAGGTGATTTTTAGCCACTCTCGATTTTGTACTTAGAAAAAATCCAAATTTTTTTTTTTTTTTCCGTTTTTTTTCTAAGTGTCTGATCGAGAGAAGGAAAAAGAGGTGATTTTTAGCCTCTCTCGATTTTGTACTTAGAAAAAATCCAAATTTTTTTTTTTTTTTTTCAGTTTTTTTTCTAAGTGTCTGATCGAGAGAAGGAAAAAGAGGTGATTTTTAGCCTCTCTTCATTTTGTACTTAGAAAAAATCCAATTTTTTTTTAATTTTTTTTCATTTTTTTTTCTAAGTGTCTGATCGAGAGAAGGAAAAAGAGGTGATTTTTAGCCACTCTCGATTTAGTACTTAGAAAAAATCCAAATTTTTTTTTTTTTTTTTCCGTTTTTTTTCTAAGTGTCTGATCGAGAGAAGGAAAAAGAGGTGATTTTTAGCCACTCTCGATTTTGTACTTAGAAAAAATCCAAATTTTTTTTTTTTTTTTTTCCGTTTTTTTTCTAAGTGTCTGATCGAGAGAAGGAAAAAGAGGTGATTTTTAGCCTCTCTCGATTTTGTACTTAGAAAAAATCCAATTTTTTTTTTTTTTTTTTTCATTTTTTTTTCTAAGTGTCTGATCGAGAGAAGGAAAAAGAGGTGATTTTTAGCCACTCTCGATTTTGTACTTAGAAAAAATCTAAATTTTTTTTTTTTTTTTTTCCGTTTTTTTTCTTAGTGTCTGATCGAGAGAAGGAAAAAGAGGTGATTTTTAGCCTCTCTCGATTTTGTACTTAGAAAAAATCCGAATTTTTTTTTTTTTTTTTTTCCGTTTTTTTTCTAAGTGTGTGATCGAGAGAAGGAAAAAGAGGTGATTTTTAGCCTCTCTTGATTTTGTACTTAGAAAAAATCCAATTTTTTTTTTTTTTTTTCATTTTTTTTTCTAAGTGTCTGATCGAGAGAAGGAAAAAGAGGTGATTTTTAGCCACTCTCCTATTTGTACTTAGAAAAAATCCAAATTTTTTTTTTTTTTTTTCCGTTTTTTTTCTAAGTGTCTGATCGAGAGAAGGAAAAAGAGGTGATTTTTAGCCTCTCTTGATTTTGTACTTAGAAAAAATCCAATTTTTATTTTTATTTTTTCATTTTTTTTTCTAAGTGTCTGATCGAGAGAAGGAAAAAGAGGTGATTTTTAGCCACTCTCGATTTTGTACTTAGAAAAAATCCAATTTTTTTTTTTTTTTTTTCCGTTTTTTTTCTAAGTGTCTGATCGAGAGAAGGAAAAAGAGGTGATTTTTAGCCTCTCTCGATTTTGTACTTAGAAAAAATCCAATTTTTTTTTTTTTTTTTTCTTTTTTTTTTCTAAGTGTCTGACCGAGAGAAGGAAAAAGAGGTGATTTTTAGCCACTCTCGATTTTGTACTTAGAAAAAATCCAATTTTTATTTTTATTTTTTCATTTTTTTTTCTAAGTGTCTGATCGAGAGAAGGAAAAAGAGGTGATTTTTAGCCACTCTCGATTTTGTACTTAGAAAAAATCCAATTTTTTTTTTTTTTTTTTTCATTTTTTTTTCTAAGTGTCTGATCGAGAGAAGGAAAAAGAGGTGATTTTTAGCCACTCTCGATTTTGTACTTAGAAAAAATCCAATTTTTTTTTTTTTTTTTTCCGTTTTTTTTCTAAGTGTCTGATCGAGAGAAGGAAAAAGAGGTGATTTTTAGCCACTCTCGATTTTGTACTTAGAAAAAATCCAAATTTTTTTTTTTTTTTTCCGTTTTTTTTCTAAGTGTCTGATCGAGAGAAGGAAAAAGAGGTGATTTTTAGCCTCTCTCGATTTTGTACTTAGAAAAAATCCAAATTTTTTTTTTTTTTTTTTCCGTTTTTTTTCTAAGTGTGTGATCGAGAGAAGGAAAAAGAGGTGATTTTTAGCCTCTCTTGATTTTGTACTTAGAAAAAATCCAATTTTTTTTTTTTTTTTTTCATTTTTTTTTCTAAGTGTCTGATCGAGAGAAGGAAAAAGAGGTGATTTTTAGCCACTCTCGATTTTGTACTTAGAAAAAATCCAATTTTTTTTTTTTTTTTTTTCCGTTTTTTTTCTAAGTGTCTGATCGAGAGAAGGAAAAAGAGGTGATTTTTAGCCTCTCTTGATTTTGTACTTAGAAAAAATCCAATTTTTATTTTTATTTTTTTCATTTTTTTTTCTAAGTGTCTGATCGAGAGAAGGAAAAAGAGGTGATTTTTAGCCACTCTCGATTTTGTACTTAGAAAAAATCCAATTTTTTTTTTTTTTTTTTTCCGTTTTTTTTCTAAGTGTCTGATCGAGAGAAGGAAAAAGAGGTGATTTTTAGCTTCTCTCGATTTTGTACTAAAAAAAAATCCAATTTTTTTTTTTTTTTTTCATTTTTTTTTCTAAGTGTCTGATCGAGAGAAGGAAAAAGAGGTGATTTTTAGCCACTCTCGATTTTGTACTTAGAAAAAATCCAAATTTTTTTTTTTTTTTTCCGTTTTTTTTCTAAGTGTCTGATCGAGAGAAGGAAAAAGAGGTGATTTTTAGCCTCTCTCGATTTTGTACTTAGAAAAAATCCAATTTTTTTTTTTTTTTTTCCGTTTTTTTTCTAAGTGTCTGATCGAGAGAAGGAAAAAGAGGTGATTTTTAGCCTCTCTCGATTTTGTACTTAGAAAAAATCCAAATTTTTTTTTTTTTTTTTTCCGTTTTTTTTCTAAGTGTCTGATCGAGAGAAGGAAAAAGAGGTGATTTTTAGCCTCTCTTGATTTTGTACTTAGAAAAAATCCAATTTTTTTTTTTTTTTTTTTCATTTTTTTTTCTAAGTGTCTGATCGAGAGAAGGAAAAAGAGGTGATTTTTAGCCACTCTCGATTTTGTACTTAGAAAAAATCCAAATTTTTTTTTTTTTTTTTTCCGTTTTTTTTCTAAGTGTCTGATCGAGAGAAGGAAAAAGAGGTGATTTTTAGCCTCTCTTGATTTTGTACTTAGAAAAAATCCAATTTTTTTTTTTTTTTTCATTTTTTTTCTAAGTGTCTGATCGAGAGAAGGAAAAAGAGGTGATTTTTAGCCACTCTCGATTTTGTACTTAGAAAAAATCCAAATTTTTTTTTTTTTTTTTTCCGTTTTTTTTCTAAGTGTCTGATCGAGAGAAGGAAAAAGAGGTGATTTTTAGCCTCTCTCGATTTTGTACTTAGAAAAAATCCAAATTTTTTTTTTTTTTTTTTCCGTTTTTTTTCTAAGTGTCTGATCGAGAGAAGGAAAAAGAGGTGATTTTTAGCCTCTCTCGATTTTGTACTTAGAAAAAATCCAATTTTTTTTTTTTTTTTTTCATTTTTTTTTCTAAGTGTCTGATCGAGAGAAGGAAAAAGAGGTGATTTTTAGCCACTCTCGATTTTGTACTTAGAAAAAATCCAAATTTTTTTTTTTTTTTTTTCCGTTTTTTTTCTAAGTGTCTGATCGAGAGAAGGAAAAAGAGGTGATTTTTAGCCTCTCTCGATTTTGTACTTAGAAAAAATCCAAATTTTTTTTTTTTTTTTTCCGTTTTTTTTTCTAAGTGTCTGATCGAGAGAAGGAAAAAGAGGTGATTTTTAGCCTCTCTCGATTTTGTACTTAGAAAAAATCCAAATTTTTATTTTTTTTTTTTCATTTTTTTTTCTAAGTGTCTGATCGAGAGAAGGAAAAAGAGGTGATTTTTAGCCACTCTCGATTTTGTACTTAGAAAAAATCCAAATTTTTTTTTTTTTTTTTTCGTTTTTTTTCTAAGTGTCTGATCGAGAGAAGGAAAAATAGGTGATTTTTAGCCTCTCTTGATTTTGTACTTAGAAAAAATCCAATTTTTTTTTTTTTTTTTTCATTTTTTTTCTAAGTGTCTGATCGAGAGAAGGAAAAAGAGGTGATTTTTAGCCTCTCTCGATTTTGTACTTAGAAAAAATCCAAATTTTTTTTTTTTTTTTCCATTTTTTTTTCTAAGTGTCTGATCGAGAGAAGGAAAAAGAGGTGATTTTTAGCCACTCTCGATTTTGTACTTAGAAAAAATCCAAATTTTTTTTTTTTTTTTTTCCGTTTTTTTTCTAAGTGTCTGATCGAGAGAAGGAAAAAGAGGTGATTTTTAGCCTCTCTTGATTTTGTACTTAGAAAAAATCCAATTTTTTTTTTTTTTTTTCATTTTTTTTTCTAAGTGTCTGATCGAGAGAAGGAAAAAGAGGTGATTTTTAGCCACTCTCGATTTTGTACTTAGAAAAAATCCAATTTTTTTTTTTTTTTTTTCCCGTTTTTTTTCTAAGTGTCTGATCGAGAGAAGGAAAAAGAGGTGATTTTTAGCCTCTCTCGATTTTGTACTTAGAAAAAATCCAAATTTTTTTTTTTTTTTTTTCCGTTTTTTTTCTAAGTGTCTGATCGAGAGAAGGAAAAAGAGGTGATTTTTAGCCTCTTTTGATTTTGTACTTAGAAAAAATCCAATTTTTTTTTTTTTTTTTCATTTTTTTTCTAAGTGTCTGATCGAGAGAAGGAAAAAGAGGTGATTTTTAGCCTCTTTTGATTTTGTACTTAGGAAAAATCCAATTTTTTTTTTTTTTTTTTCGTTTTTTTTTCTAAGTGTCTGATCGAGAGAAGGAAAAAGAGGTGATTTTTAGCCACTCTCGATTTTGTACTTAGAAAAAATCCAAATGTTTTTTTTTTTTTTTCCGTTTTTTTTCTAAGTGTCTGATCGAGAGAAGGAAAAAGAGGTGATTTTTAGCCTCTCTTGATTTTGTACTTAGAAAAAATCCAATTTTTTTTTTTTTTTTTCTTTTTTTTTTCTAAGTGTCTGATCGAGAGAAGGAAAAAGAGGTGATTTTTAGCCACTCTCGATTTTGTACTTAGAAAAAATCCAAATTTTTTTTTTTTTTTCCGTTTTTTTTCTAAGTGTCTGATCGAGAGAAGGAAAAAGAGGTGATTTTTAGCCTCTCTCGATTTTGTACTTAGAAAAAATCCAAATTTTTTTTTTTTTTTTTTCCGTTTTTTTTCTAAGTGTCTGATCGAGAGAAGGAAAAAGAGGTGATTTTTAGCCTCTCTCGATTTTGTACTTAGAAAAAATCCAAAATTTTTTTTTTTTTTTTTCAGTTTTTTTTCTAAGTGTCTGATCGAGAGAAGGAAAAAGAGGTGATTTTTAGCCTCTCTTGATTTTGTACTTAGAAAAAAACAAATTTTTTTTTTTTTTTTTTCATTTTTTTTTCTAAGTGTCTGATCGAGAGAAGGAAAAAGAGGTGATTTTTAGCCACTCTCGATTTTGTACTTAGAAAAAATCCAATTTTTTTTTTTTTTTTTTTCCGTTTTTTTTCTAAGTGTCTGATCGAGAGAAGGAAAAAGAGGTGATTTTTAGCCTCTCTTGATTTTGTACTTAGAAAAAATCCAATTTTTTTTTTTTTTTTTTCATTTTTTTTTCTAAGTGTCTGATCGAGAGAAGGAAAAAGAGGTGATTTTTAGCCACTCTCGATTTTGTACTTAGAAAAAATCCAAATTTTTATTTATTTTTTTTCCGATTTTTTTCTAAGTGTCTGATCGAGAGAAGGAAAAAGAGGTGATTTTTAGCCTCTCTCGATTTTGTACTTAGAAAAAATCCAATTTTTTTATTTTTTTTTTCCGTTTTTTTTCTAAGTGTCTGATCGAGAGAAGGAAAAAGAGGTGATTTTTAGCCTCTCTTGATTTTGTACTTAGAAAAAATCCAATTTTTTTTTTTTTTTTTTCTTTTTTTTTTCTAAGTGTCTGATCGAGAGAAGGAAAAAGAGGTGATTTTTAGCCACTCTCGATTTTGTACTTAGAAAAAATCCAAATTTTTTTTTTTTTTTTTTCCGTTTTTTTTCTAAGTGTCTGATCGAGAGAAGGAAAAAGAGGTGATTTTTAGCCTCTCTTGATTTTGTACTTAGAAAAAATCCAAATTTTTTTTTCTTTTTTTCCGTTTTTTTTCTAAGTGTCTGATCGAGAGAAGGAAAAAGAGGTGATTTTTAGCCACTCTCGATTTTGTACTTAGAAAAAATCCAAATTTTTTTTTTTTTTTTTCCCGTTTTTTTTCTAAGTGTCTGATCGAGAGAAGGAAAAAGAGGTGATTTTTAGCCTCTCTCGATTTTGTACTTAGAAAAAATCCAAATTTTTTTTTTTTTTTTTTCAGTTTTTTTTCTAAGTGTCTGATCGAGAGAAGGAAAAAGAGGTGATTTTTAGCCTCTTTTGATTTTGTACTTAGAAAAAATCCAATTTTTTTTTTTTTTTTTTCATTTTTTTTTCTAAGTGTCTGATCGAGAGAAGGAAAAAGAGGTGATTTTTAGCCACTCTCGATTTTGTACTTAGAAAAAATCCAAATTTTTTTTTTTTTTTTTCCGTTTTTTTTCTTAGTGTCTGATCGAGAGAAGGAAAAAGAGGTGATTTTTAGCCTCTCTCGATTTTGTACTTAGAAAAAATCCAAATTTTTTTTTTTTTTTTTCCGTTTTTTTTCTAAGTGTCTGATCGAGAGAAGGAAAAAGAGGTGATTTTTAGCCTCTCTTGATTTTGTACTTAGAAAAAATCCAATTTTTTTTTTTTTTTTTTCATTTTTTTTCTAAGTGTCTGATCGAGAGAAGGAAAAAGAGGTGATTTTTAGCCTCTCTCGATTTTGTACTTAGAAAAAATCCAAATTTTTTTTTTCTTTTTTTCCGTTTTTTTTCTAAGTGTCTGATCGAGAGAAGGAAAAAGAGGTGATTTTTAGCCTCTCTTGATTTTGTACTTAGAAAAAATCCAATTTTTTTTTTTTTTTTCATTTTTTTTTCTAAGTGTCTGATCGAGAGAAGGAAAAAGAGGTGATTTTTAGCCACTCTCGATTTTGTACTTAGAAAAAATCAAAAAATTTTTATTTTTTTTTTCTGTTTTTTTTCTAAGTGTCTGATCGAGAGAAGGAAAAAGAGGTGATTTTTAGCCTCTCTCGATTTTGTACTTAGAAAAAATCAAATTTTTTTTTTTTTTTTTTCTCCGTTTTTTTTCTAAGTGTCTGATCGAGAGAAGGAAAAAGAGGTGATTTTTAGCCTCTCTTGATTTTGTACTTAGAAAAAATCCAATTTTTATTTTTTTTTTTTATTTTTTTTTTCTAAGTGTCTGATCGAGAGAAGGAAAAAGAGGTGATTTTTAGCCACTCTCGATTTTGTACTTAGAAAAAATCCAAATTTTTTTTTTTTTTTTTTCCGTTTTTTTCTAAGTGTCTGATCGAGAGAAGGAAAAAGAGGTGATTTTTAGCCACTCTCGATTTTGTACTTAGAAAAAATCCAAATTTTTTTTTTTTTTTTCCGTTTTTTTTCTAAGTGTCTGATCGAGAGAAGGAAAAAGAGGTGATTTTTAGCCTCTCTCGATTTTGTACTTAGAAAAAATCCAAATTTTTTTTTTTTTTTTTTCAGTTTTTTTTCTAAGTGTCTGATCGAGAGAAGGAAAAAGAGGTGATTTTTAGCCTCTCTTGATTTTGTACTTAGAAAAAATCCAATTTTTTAAAAATTTTTTTTCATTTTTTTTTCTAAGTGTCTGATCGAGAGAAGGAAAAAGAGGTGATTTTTAGCCTCTCTCGATTTTGTACTTAGAAAAAATCAAAATTTTTTTTTTTTTTTTTTCCGTTTTTTTTGTAAGTGTCTGATCGAGAGAAGGAAAAAGAGGTGATTTTTAGCCTCTCTCGATTTTGTACTTAGAAAAAATCCAATTTTTTTTTTTTTTTTTTTCATTTTTTTTTCTAAGTGTCTGATCGAGAGAAGGAAAAAGAGGTGATTTTTAGCCACTCTCGATTTTGTACTTAGAAAAAATCCAAATTTTTTTTTTTTTTTTTTCCGTTTTTTTTCTTAGTGTCTGATCGAGAGAAGGAAAAAGAGGTGATTTTTAGCCACTCTCGATTTTGTACTTAGAAAAAATCCAATTTTTATTTTTATTTTTCCGTTTTTTTTCTTAGTGTCTGATCGAGAGAAGGAAAAAGAGGTGATTTTTAGCCTCTCTCGATTTTGTACTTAGAAAAAATCCAAATTTTTTTTTTTTTTTTTCCGTTTTTTTTCTAAGTGTCTGATCGAGAGAAGGAAAAAGAGGTGATTTTTAGCCTCTCTTGATTTTGTACTTAGAAAAAATCCAATTTTTTTTTTTTTTTTTTCATTTTTTTTCTAAGTGTCTGATCGAGAGAAGGAAAAAGAGGTGATTTTTAGCCTCTCTCGATTTTGTACTTAGAAAAAATCCAAATTTTTTTTTTCTTTTTTTCCGTTTTTTTTCTAAGTGTCTGATCGAGAGAAGGAAAAAGAGGTGATTTTTAGCCTCTCTTGATTTTGTACTTAGAAAAAATCCAATTTTTTTTTTTTTTTTCATTTTTTTTTCTAAGTGTCTGATCGAGAGAAGGAAAAAGAGGTGATTTTTAGCCACTCTCGATTTTGTACTTAGAAAAAATCAAAAAATTTTTATTTTTTTTTTCTGTTTTTTTTCTAAGTGTCTGATCGAGAGAAGGAAAAAGAGGTGATTTTTAGCCTCTCTCGATTTTGTACTTAGAAAAAATCAAAATTTTTTTTTTTTTTTTTCTCCGTTTTTTTTCTAAGTGTCTGATCGAGAGAAGGAAAAAGAGGTGATTTTTAGCCTCTCTTGATTTTGTACTTAGAAAAAATCCAATTTTTATTTTTTTTTTTTATTTTTTTTTTCTAAGTGTCTGATCGAGAGAAGGAAAAAGAGGTGATTTTTAGCCACTCTCGATTTTGTACTTAGAAAAAATCCAAATTTTTTTTTTTTTTTTTTCCGTTTTTTTCTAAGTGTCTGATCGAGAGAAGGAAAAAGAGGTGATTTTTAGCCACTCTCGATTTTGTACTTAGAAAAAATCCAAATTTTTTTTTTTTTTTTCCGTTTTTTTTCTAAGTGTCTGATCGAGAGAAGGAAAAAGAGGTGATTTTTAGCCTCTCTCGATTTTGTACTTAGAAAAAATCCAAATTTTTTTTTTTTTTTTTTCAGTTTTTTTTCTAAGTGTCTGATCGAGAGAAGGAAAAAGAGGTGATTTTTAGCCTCTCTTGATTTTGTACTTAGAAAAAATCCAATTTTTTTAAAATTTT
This sequence comes from Entelurus aequoreus, assembly GCF_033978785.1. NCBI lineage: Eukaryota > Metazoa > Chordata > Actinopteri > Syngnathiformes > Syngnathidae > Entelurus > Entelurus aequoreus. Next base: position 224,023 of record NW_026907982.1, read on the forward strand.
TTTTCATTTTTTTTTCTAAGTGTCTGATCGAGAGAAGGAAAAAGAGGTGATTTTTAGCCTCTCTCGATTTTGTACTTAGAAAAAATCAAAATTTTTTTTTTTTTTTTTTCCGTTTTTTTTGTAAGTGTCTGATCGAGAGAAGGAAAAAGAGGTGATTTTTAGCCTCTCTCGATTTTGTACTTAGAAAAAATCCAATTTTTTTTTTTTTTTTTTTCATTTTTTTTTCTAAGTGTCTGATCGAGAGAAGGAAAAAGAGGTGATTTTTAGCCACTCTCGATTTTGTACTTAGAAAAAATCCAAATTTTTTTTTTTTTTTTTCCGTTTTTTTTCTTAGTGTCTGATCGAGAGAAGGAAAAAGAGGTGATTTTTAGCCACTCTCGATTTTGTACTTAGAAAAAATCCAATTTTTATTTTTATTTTTTCATTTTTTTTTCTAAGTGTCTGATCGAGAGAAGGAAAAAGAGGTGATTTTTAGCCACTCTCGATTTTGTACTTAGAAAAAATCCAATTTTTTTTTTTTTTTTTTTCATTTTTTTTTCTAAGTGTCTGATCGAGAGAAGGAAAAAGAGGTGATTTTTAGCCACTCTCGATTTTGTACTTAGAAAAAATCCAATTTTTTTTTTTTTTTTTTCCGTTTTTTTTCTAAGTGTCTGATCGAGAGAAGGAAAAAGAGGTGATTTTTAGCCACTCTCGATTTTGTACTTAGAAAAAATCCAAATTTTTTTTTTTTTTTTTCCGTTTTTTTTCTAAGTGTCTGATCGAGAGAAGGAAAAAGAGGTGATTTTTAGCCTCTCTCGATTTTGTACTTAGAAAAAATCCAAATTTTTTTTTTTTTTTTTTTTCCGTTTTTTTTCTAAGTGTGTGATCGAGAGAAGGAAAAAGAGGTGATTTTTAGCCTCTCTTGATTTTGTACTTAGAAAAAATCCAATTTTTTTTTTTTTTTTTTCATTTTTTTTTCTAAGTGTCTGATCGAGAGAAGGAAAAAGAGGTGATTTTTAGCCACTCTCGATTTTGTACTTAGAAAAAATCCAAATTTTTTTTTTTTTTTTTTCCGTTTTTTTTCTAAGTGTCTGATCGAGAGAAGGAAAAAGAGGTGATTTTTAGCCTCTCTTGATTTTGTACTTAGAAAAAATCCAATTTTTATTTTTATTTTTTTCATTTTTTTTTCTAAGTGTCTGATCGAGAGAAGGAAAAAGAGGTGATTTTTAGCCACTCTCGATTTTGTACTTAGAAAAAATCCAATTTTTTTTTTTTTTTTTTTCCGTTTTTTTTCTAAGTGTCTGATCGAGAGAAGGAAAAAGAGGTGATTTTTAGCCTCTCTCGATTTTGTACTTAGAAAAAATCCAATTTTTTTTTTTTTTTTTCATTTTTTTTTCTAAGTGTCTGATCGAGAGAAGGAAAAAGAGGTGATTTTTAGCCACTCTCGATTTTGTACTTAGAAAAAATCCAAATTTTTTTTTTTTTTTTCCGTTTTTTTTCTAAGTGTCTGATCGAGAGAAGGAAAAAGAGGTGATTTTTAGCCTCTCTCGATTTTGTACTTAGAAAAAATCCAAATTTTTTTTTTTTTTTTCCGTTTTTTTTCTAAGTGTCTGATCGAGAGAAGGAAAAAGAGGTGATTTTTAGCCTCTCTCGATTTTTGTACTTAGAAAAAATCCAATTTTTTTTTTTTTTTTTTCCGTTTTTTTTCTAAGTGTCTGATCGAGAGAAGGAAAAAGAGGTGATTTTTAGCCTCTCTTGATTTTGTACTTAGAAAAAATCCAATTTTTTTTTTTTTTTTTCTTTTTTTTTTCTAAGTGTCTGATCGAGAGAAGGAAAAAGAGGTGATTTTTAGCCACTCTCGATTTTGTACTTAGAAAAAATCCAAATTTTTTTTTTTTTTTTTTCCGTTTTTTTTCTAAGTGTCTGATCGAGAGAAGGAAAAAGAGGTGATTTTTAGCCTCTCTTGATTTTGTACTTAGAAAAAATCCAAATTTTTTTTTCTTTTTTTCCGTTTTTTTTCTAAGTGTCTGATCGAGAGAAGGAAAAAGAGGTGATTTTTAGCCACTCTCGATTTTGTACTTAGAAAAAATCCAATTTTTTTTTTTTTTTTTTTCCGTTTTTTTTCTAAGTGTGTGATCGAGAGAAGGAAAAAGAGGTGATTTTTAGCCTCTCTTGATTTTGTACTTAGAAAAAATCCAATTATTTTTTTTTTTTTTCATTTTTTTTTCTAAGTGTCTGATCGAGAGAAGGAAAAAGAGGTGATTTTTAGCCACTCTCCTATTTGTACTTAGAAAAAATCCAAATTTTTTTTTTTTTTTTTTCCGTTTTTTTTGTAAGTGTCTGATCGAGAGAAGGAAAAAGAGGTGATTTTTAGCCTCTCTTGATTTTGTACTTAGAAAAAATCCAATTTTTATTTTTATTTTTTCATTTTTTTTTCTAAGTGTCTGATCGAGAGAAGGAAAAAGAGGTGATTTTTAGCCACTCTCGATTTTGTACTTAGAAAAAATCCAATTTTTTTTTTTTTTTTTTTCCGTTTTTTTTCTAAGTGTCTGATCGAGAGAAGGAAAAAGAGGTGATTTTTAGCCTCTCTCGATTTTGTACTTAGAAAAAATCCAATTTTTTATTTTTTTTTTTCATTTTTTTTTCTAAGTGTCTGACCGAGAGAAGGAAAAAGAGGTGATTTTTAGCCACTCTCGATTTTGTACTTAGAAAAAATCCAATTTTTATTTTTATTTTTTCATTTTTTTTTCTAAGTGTCTGATCGAGAGAAGGAAAAAGAGGTGATTTTTAGCCACTCTCGATTTTGTACTTAGAAAAAATCCAATTTTTTTTTTTTTTTTTTTCATTTTTTTTTCTAAGTGTCTGATCGAGAGAAGGAAAAAGAGGTGATTTTTAGCCACTCTCGATTTTGTACTTAGAAAAAATCCAATTTTTTTTTTTTTTTTTCCGTTTTTTTTCTAAGTGTCTGATCGAGAGAAGGAAAAAGAGGTGATTTTTAGCCACCTTCGATTTTGTACTTAGAAAAAATCCAAATTTTTTTTTTTTTTTTTCCGTTTTTTTTCTAAGTGTCTGATCGAGAGAAGGAAAAAGTGGTGATTTTTAGCCTCTCTCGATTTTGTACTTAGAAAAAATCCAAATTTTTTATTTTTTTTTTCCGTTTTTTTTCTAAGTGTGTGATCGAGAGAAGGAAAAAGAGGTGATTTTTAGCCTCTCTTGATTTTGTACTTAGAAAAAATCCAATTTTTTTTTTTTTTTTTTCATTTTTTTTTCTAAGTGTCTGATCGAGAGAAGGAAAAAGAGGTGATTTTTAGCCACTCTCGATTTTGTACTTAGAAAAAATCCAAATTTTTTTTTTTTTTTTTTCCGTTTTTTTTCTAAGTGTCTGATCGAGAGAAGGAAAAAGAGGTGATTTTTAGCCTCTCTTGATTTTGTACTTAGAAAAAATCCAAATTTTTATTTTTATTTTTTTCATTTTTTTTTCTAAGTGTCTGATCGAGAGAAGGAAAAAGAGGTGATTTTTAGCCACTCTCGATTTTGTACTTAGAAAAAATCCAATTTTTTTTTTTTTTTTTTCCGTTTTTTTTCTAAGTGTCTGATCGAGAGAAGGAAAAAGAGGTGATTTTTAGCCTCTCTCGATTTTGTACTTAGAAAAAATCCAATTTTTTTTTTTTTTTTTTCATTTTTTTTTCTAAGTGTCTGATCGAGAGAAGGAAAAAGAGGTGATTTTTAGCCACTCTCGATTTTGTACTTAGAAAAAATCCAAATTTTTTTTTTTTTTTACCGTTTTTTTTCTAAGTGTCTGATCGAGAGAAGGAAAAAGAGGTGATTTTTAGCCTCTCTCGATTTTGTACTTAGAAAAAATCCAAATTTTTTTTTTTTTTTTCCGTTTTTTTTCTAAGTGTCTGATCGAGAGAAGGAAAAAGAGGTGATTTTTAGCCTCTCTCGATTTTGTACTTAGAAAAAATCCAATTTTTTTTTTTTTTTTTTCCGTTTTTTTTCTAAGTGTCTGATCGAGAGAAGGAAAAAGAGGTGATTTTTAGCCTCTCTTGATTTTGTACTTAGAAAAAATCCAATTTTTTTTTTTTTTTTTCTTTTTTTTTTCTAAGTGTCTGATCGAGAGAAGGAAAAAGAGGTGATTTTTAGCCACTCTCGATTTTGTACTTAGAAAAAATCCAAATTTTTTTTTTTTTTTTTTCCGTTTTTTTTCTAAGTGTCTGATCGAGAGAAGGAAAAAGAGGTGATTTTTAGCCTCTCTTGATTTTGTACTTAGAAAAAATCCAAATTTTTTTTTCTTTTTTTCCGTTTTTTTTCTAAGTGTCTGATCGAGAGAAGGAAAAAGAGGTGATTTTTAGCCACTCTCGATTTTGTACTTAGAAAAAATCCAAATTTTTTTTTTTTTTTTTCCCGTTTTTTTTTTAGTGTCTGATCGAGAGAAGGAAAAAGAGGTGATTTTTAGCCTCTCTCGATTTTGTACTTAGAAAAAATCCAAATATTTTTTTTTTTTTTTTCCGTTTTTTTTCTAAGTGTCTGATCGAGAGAAGGAAAAAGAGGTGATTTTTAGCCTCTTTTAATTTTGTACTTAGAAAAAATCCAATTTTTTTTTTTTTTTTTTCATTTTTTTTCTAAGTGTCTGATCGAGAGAAGGAAAAAGAGGTGATTTTTAGCCTCTCTTGATTTTGTACTTAGAAAAAATCCAATTTTTATTTTTATTTTTTTCATTTTTTTTTCTAAGTGTCTGATCGAGAGAAGGAAAAAGAGGTGATTTTTAGCCACTCTCGATTTTGTACTTAGAAAAAATCCAATTTTTTTTTTTTTTTTTTTCCGTTTTTTTTCTAAGTGTCTGATCGAGAGAAGGAAAAAGAGGTGATTTTTAGCCTCTCTCGATTTTGTACTTAGAAAAAATCCAATTTTTTTTTTTTTTTTTCATTTTTTTTTCTAAGTGTCTGATCGAGAGAAGGAAAAAGAGGTGATTTTTAGCCACTCTCGATTTTGTACTTAGAAAAAATCCAAATTTTTTTTTTTTTTTTCCGTTTTTTTTCTAAGTGTCTGATCGAGAGAAGGAAAAAGAGGTGATTTTTAGCCTCTCTCGATTTTGTACTTAGAAAAAATCCAAATTTTTTTTTTTTTTTTCCGTTTTTTTTCTAAGTGTCTGATCGAGAGAAGGAAAAAGAGGTGATTTTTAGCCTCTCTCGATTTTTGTACTTAGAAAAAATCCAATTTTTTTTTTTTTTTTTTCCGTTTTTTTTCTAAGTGTCTGATCGAGAGAAGGAAAAAGAGGTGATTTTTAGCCTCTCTTGATTTTGTACTTAGAAAAAATCCAATTTTTTTTTTTTTTTTTCTTTTTTTTTTCTAAGTGTCTGATCGAGAGAAGGAAAAAGAGGTGATTTTTAGCCACTCTCGATTTTGTACTTAGAAAAAATCCAAATTTTTTTTTTTTTTTTTTCCGTTTTTTTTCTAAGTGTCTGATCGAGAGAAGGAAAAAGAGGTGATTTTTAGCCTCTCTTGATTTTGTACTTAGAAAAAATCCAAATTTTTTTTTCTTTTTTTCCGTTTTTTTTCTAAGTGTCTGATCGAGAGAAGGAAAAAGAGGTGATTTTTAGCCACTTTCGATTTTGTACTTAGAAAAAATCCAATTTTTTTTTTTTTTTTTTTCCGTTTTTTTTCTAAGTGTGTGATCGAGAGAAGGAAAAAGAGGTGATTTTTAGCCTCTCTTGATTTTGTACTTAGAAAAAATCCAATTATTTTTTTTTTTTTTCATTTTTTTTTCTAAGTGTCTGATCGAGAGAAGGAAAAAGAGGTGATTTTTAGCCACTCTCCTATTTGTACTTAGAAAAAATCCAAATTTTTTTTTTTTTTTTTTCCGTTTTTTTTGTAAGTGTCTGATCGAGAGAAGGAAAAAGAGGTGATTTTTAGCCTCTCTTGATTTTGTACTTAGAAAAAATCCAATTTTTATTTTTATTTTTTCATTTTTTTTTCTAAGTGTCTGATCGAGAGAAGGAAAAAGAGGTGATTTTTAGCCACTCTCGATTTTGTACTTAGAAAAAATCCAATTTTTTTTTTTTTTTTTTTCCGTTTTTTTTCTAAGTGTCTGATCGAGAGAAGGAAAAAGAGGTGATTTTTAGCCTCTCTCGATTTTGTACTTAGAAAAAATCCAATTTTTTATTTTTTTTTTTCATTTTTTTTTCTAAGTGTCTGACCGAGAGAAGGAAAAAGAGGTGATTTTTAGCCACTCTCGATTTTGTACTTAGAAAAAATCCAATTTTTATTTTTATTTTTTCATTTTTTTTTCTAAGTGTCTGATCGAGAGAAGGAAAAAGAGGTGATTTTTAGCCACTCTCGATTTTGTACTTAGAAAAAATCCAATTTTTTTTTTTTTTTTTTTCATTTTTTTTTCTAAGTGTCTGATCGAGAGAAGGAAAAAGAGGTGATTTTTAGCCACTCTCGATTTTGTACTTAGAAAAAATCCAATTTTTTTTTTTTTTTTTCCGTTTTTTTTCTAAGTGTCTGATCGAGAGAAGGAAAAAGAGGTGATTTTTAGCCACCTTCGATTTTGTACTTAGAAAAAATCCAAATTTTTTTTTTTTTTTTTCCGTTTTTTTTCTAAGTGTCTGATCGAGAGAAGGAAAAAGTGGTGATTTTTAGCCTCTCTCGATTTTGTACTTAGAAAAAATCCAAATTTTTTATTTTTTTTTTCCGTTTTTTTTCTAAGTGTGTGATCGAGAGAAGGAAAAAGAGGTGATTTTTAGCCTCTCTTGATTTTGTACTTAGAAAAAATCCAATTTTTTTTTTTTTTTTTTCATTTTTTTTTCTAAGTGTCTGATCGAGAGAAGGAAAAAGAGGTGATTTTTAGCCACTCTCGATTTTGTACTTAGAAAAAATCCAAATTTTTTTTTTTTTTTTTTCCGTTTTTTTTCTAAGTGTCTGATCGAGAGAAGGAAAAAGAGGTGATTTTTAGCCTCTCTTGATTTTGTACTTAGAAAAAATCCAAATTTTTATTTTTATTTTTTTCATTTTTTTTTCTAAGTGTCTGATCGAGAGAAGGAAAAAGAGGTGATTTTTAGCCACTCTCGATTTTGTACTTAGAAAAAATCCAATTTTTTTTTTTTTTTTTTCCGTTTTTTTTCTAAGTGTCTGATCGAGAGAAGGAAAAAGAGGTGATTTTTAGCCTCTCTCGATTTTGTACTTAGAAAAAATCCAATTTTTTTTTTTTTTTTTTCATTTTTTTTTCTAAGTGTCTGATCGAGAGAAGGAAAAAGAGGTGATTTTTAGCCACTCTCGATTTTGTACTTAGAAAAAATCCAAATTTTTTTTTTTTTTTACCGTTTTTTTTCTAAGTGTCTGATCGAGAGAAGGAAAAAGAGGTGATTTTTAGCCTCTCTCGATTTTGTACTTAGAAAAAATCCAAATTTTTTTTTTTTTTTTCCGTTTTTTTTCTAAGTGTCTGATCGAGAGAAGGAAAAAGAGGGGTGATTTTTAGCCTCTCTCGATTTTGTACTTAGAAAAAATCCAATTTTTTTTTTTTTTTTTTCCGTTTTTTTTCTAAGTGTCTGATCGAGAGAAGGAAAAAGAGGTGATTTTTAGCCTCTCTTGATTTTGTACTTAGAAAAAATCCAATTTTTTTTTTTTTTTTTCTTTTTTTTTTCTAAGTGTCTGATCGAGAGAAGGAAAAAGAGGTGATTTTTAGCCACTCTCGATTTTGTACTTAGAAAAAATCCAAATTTTTTTTTTTTTTTTTTCCGTTTTTTTTCTAAGTGTCTGATCGAGAGAAGGAAAAAGAGGTGATTTTTAGCCTCTCTTGATTTTGTACTTAGAAAAAATCCAAATTTTTTTTTCTTTTTTTCCGTTTTTTTTCTAAGTGTCTGATCGAGAGAAGGAAAAAGAGGTGATTTTTAGCCACTCTCGATTTTGTACTTAGAAAAAATCCAAATTTTTTTTTTTTTTTTTCCCGTTTTTTTTTTAGTGTCTGATCGAGAGAAGGAAAAAGAGGTGATTTTTAGCCTCTCTCGATTTTGTACTTAGAAAAAATCCAAATATTTTTTTTTTTTTTTTCCGTTTTTTTTCTAAGTGTCTGATCGAGAGAAGGAAAAAGAGGTGATTTTTAGCCTCTTTTAATTTTGTACTTAGAAAAAATCCAATTTTTTTTTTTTTTTTTTTCATTTTTTTTCTAAGTGTCTGATCGAGAGAAGGAAAAAGAGGTGATTTTTAGCCTCTTTTGATTTTGTACTTAGAAAAAATCCAATTTTTTTTTTTTTTTTTTCATTTTTTTTTCTAAGTGTCTGATCGAGAGAAGGAAAAAGAGGTGATTTTTAGCCACTCTCGATTTTGTACTTAGAAAAAATCCAAATGTTTTTTTTTTTTTTTTCCGTTTTTTTTCTAAGTGTCTGATCGAGAGAAGGAAAAAGAGGTGATTTTTAGCCTCTCTTGATTTTGTACTTAGAAAAAATCCAAATGTTTTTTTTTTTTTCTTTTTTTTTTCTAAGTGTCTGATCGAGAGAAGGAAAAAGAGGTGATTTTTAGCCACTCTCGATTTTGTACTTAGAAAAAATCCAAATTTTTTTTTTTTTTTCCGTTTTTTTTCTAAGTGTCTGATCGAGAGAAGGAAAAAGAGGTGATTTTTAGCCTCTCTCGATTTTGTACTTAGAAAAAATCCAATTTTTTTTTTTTTTTTTCCGTTTTTTTTCTAAGTGTCTGATCGAGAGAAGGAAAAAGAGGTGATTTTTAGCCACTCTCGATTTTGTACTTAGAAAAAATCCAAATTTTTTTTTTTTTTTTTTCCGTTTTTTTTCTAAGTGTCTGATCGAGAGAAGGAAAAAGAGGTGATTTTTAGCCTCTCTTGATTTTGTACTTAGAAAAAATCCAAATTTTTTTTTCTTTTTTTCAGTTTTTTTTCTAAGTGTCTGATCGAGAGAAGGAAAAAGAGGTGATTTTTAGCCTCTTTTGATTTTGTACTTAGAAAAAATCCAATTTTTTTTTTTTTTTTTTCATTTTTTTTTCTAAGTGTCTGATCGAGAGAAGGAAAAAGAGGTGATTTTTAGCCACTCTCGATTTTGTACTTAGAAAAAATCCAATTTTTTTTTTTTTTTTTTCCGTTTTTTTTCTTAGTGTCTGATCGAGAGAAGGAAAAAGAGGTGATTTTTAGCCTCTCTCGATTTTGTACTTAGAAAAAATCCAAATTTTTTTTTTTTTTTTTTCCGTTTTTTTTCTAAGTGTCTGATCGAGAGAAGGAAAAAGAGGTGATTTTTAGCCTCTCTTGATTTTGTACTTAGAAAAAATCCAATTTTTTTTTTTTTTTTTTCATTTTTTTTCTAAGTGTCTGATCGAGAGAAGGAAAAAGAGGTGATTTTTAGCCTCTCTTGATTTTGTACTAAGAAAAAATCCAATTTTTTTTTTTTTTTTTTTTTTTTCTAAGTGTCTGATCGAGAGAAGGAAAAAGAGGTGATTTTTAGCCTCTCTTGATTTTGTACTTAGAAAAAATCCAATTTTTTTTTTTTTTTTCATTTTTTTTTCTAAGTGTCTGATCGAGAGAAGGAAAAAGAGGTGATTTTTAGCCACTCTCGATTTTGTACTTAGAAAAAATCAAAATTTTTTTTTTTTTTTTTTTCCGTTTTTTTTCTAAGTGTCTGATCGAGAGAAGGAAAAAGAAGTGATTTTTAGCCTCTCTCGATTTTGTACTTAGAAAAAATCAAAATTTTTTATTTTTTTTTTCTCCGTTTTTTTTCTAAGTGTCTGATCGAGAGAAGGAAAAAGAGGTGATTTTTAGCCTCTCTTGATTTTGTACTTAGAAAAAATCCAATTTTTTTTTTTTTTTTTTTCATTTTTTTTTCTAAGTGTCTGATCGAGAGAAGGAAAAAGAGGTGATTTTTAGCCACTCTCGATTTTGTACTTAGAAAAAATCCAAATTTTTTTTTTTTTTTTTTCCGTTTTTTTCTAAGTGTCTGATCGAGAGAAGGAAAAAGAGGTGATTTTTAGCCACTCTCGATTTTGTACTTAGAAAAAATCCAAATTTTTTTTTTTTTTTTTCCATTTTTTTTCTAAGTGTCTGATCGAGAGAAGGAAAAAGAGGTGATTTTTAGCCTCTCTCGATTTTGTACTTAGAAAAAATCCAAATTTTTTTTTTTTTTTTTTCAGTTTTTTTTCTAAGTGTCTGATCGAGAGAAGGAAAAAGAGGTGATTTTTAGCCTCTCTTGATTTTGTACTTAGAAAAAATCCAATTTTTTTTTAATTTTTTTCATTTTTTTTTCTAAGTGTCTGATCGAGAGAAGGAAAAAGAGGTGATTTTTAGCCACTCTCGATTTAGTACTTAGAAAAAATCCAAATTTTTTTTTTTTTTTTTCCGTTTTTTTTCTAAGTGTCTGATCGAGAGAAGGAAAAAGAGGTGATTTTTAGCCACTCTCGATTTTGTACTTAGAAAAAATCCAAATTTTTTTTTTTTTTTTCCGTTTTTTTTCTAAGTGTCTGGATCGAGAGAAAGAAAAAGAGGTGATTTTTAGCCTCTCTCGATTTTGTACTTAGAAAAAATCCAATTTTTTTTTTTTTTTTTTTCATTTTTTTTTCTAAGTGTCTGATCGAGAGAAGGAAAAAGAGGTGATTTTTAGCCACTCTCGATTTTGTACTTAGAAAAAATCCAAATTTTTTTTTTTTTTTTTTTCCGTTTTTTTTCTTAGTGTCTGATCGAGAGAAGGAAAAAGAGGTGATTTTTAGCCTCTCTCGATTTTGTACTTAGAAAAAATCCGAATTTTTTTTTTTTTTTTTTTCCGTTTTTTTTCTAAGTGTGTGATCGAGAGAAGGAAAAAGAGGTGATTTTTAGCCTCTCTTGATTTTGTACTTAGAAAAAATCCAATTTTTTTTTTTTTTTTTCATTTTTTTTTCTAAGTGTCTGATCGAGAGAAGGAAAAAGAGGTGATTTTTAGCCACTCTCCTATTTGTACTTAGAAAAAATCCAAATTTTTTTTTTTTTTTTTTCCGTTTTTTTTCTAAGTGTCTGATCGAGAGAAGGAAAAAGAGGTGATTTTTAGCCTCTCTTGATTTTGTACTTAGAAAAAATCCAATTTTTATTTTTATTTTTTCATTTTTTTTTCTAAGTGTCTGATCGAGAGAAGGAAAAAGAGGTGATTTTTAGCCACTCTCGATTTTGTACTTAGAAAAAATCCAATTTTTTTTTTTTTTTTTTCCGTTTTTTTTCTAAGTGTCTGATCGAGAGAAGGAAAAAGAGGTGATTTTTAGCCTCTCTCGATTTTGTACTTAGAAAAAATCCAAATTTTTTTTTTTTTTTTTCTGTTTTTTTTCTTAGTGTCTGATCGAGAGAAGGAAAAAGAGGTGATTTTTAGCCTCTCTCGATTTTGTACTTAGAAAAAATCCAAATTTTTTTTTTTTTTTTCCGTTTTTTTTCTAAGTGTCTGATCGAGAGAAGGAAAAAGAGGTGATTTTTAGCCTCTCTCGATTTTGTACTTAGAAAAAATCCAATTTTTTTTTTTTTTTTTTTTCATTTTTTTTTCTAAGTGTCTGATCGAGAGAAGGAAAAAGAGGTGATTTTTAGCCACTCTCGATTTTGTACTTAGAAAAAATCCAATTTTTTTTTTTTTTTTTTCCGTTTTTTTTCTAAGTGTCTGATCGAGAGAAGGAAAAAGAGGTGATTTTTAGCCACTCTCGATTTTGTACTAAGAAAAATTCCAATTTTTTTTTTTTTTTTTCCGTTTTTTTTCTTAGTGTCTGATCGAGAGAAGGAAAAAGAGGTGATTTTTAGCCTCTCTCGATTTTGTACTTAGAAAAAATCCAAATTTTTTTTTTTTTTTTTTCCGTTTTTTTTCTAAGTGTCTGATCGAGAGAAGGAAAAAGAGGTGATTTTTAGCCTCTCTTGATTTTGTACTTAGAAAAAATCCAATTTTTTTTTTTTTTTTTCATTTTTTTTCTAAGTGTCTGATCGAGAGAAGGAAAAAGAGGTGATTTTTAGCCTCTCTTGATTTTGTACTAAGAAAAAATCCAATTTTTTTTTTTTTTTTTTCATTTTTTTTTCTAAGTGTCTGATCGAGAGAAGGAAAAAGAGGTGATTTTTAGCCTCTCTTGATTTTGTACTTAGAAAAAATCCAATTTTTTTTTTTTTTTTTCATTTTTTTTTCTAAGTGTCTGATCGAGAGAAGGAAAAAGAGGTGATTTTTAGCCACTCTCGATTTTGTACTTAGAAAAAATCAAAATTTTTTTTTTTTTTTTTTCCGTTTTTTTTCTAAGTGTCTGATCGAGAGAAGGAAAAAGAGGTGATTTTTAGCCTCTCTCGATTTTGTACTTAGAAAAAATCAAAAATTTTTTTTTTTTTTTCTCCGTTTTTTTTCTAAGTGTCTGATCGAGAGAAGGAAAAAGAGGTGATTTTTAGCCTCTCTTGATTTTGTACTTAGAAAAAATCCAATTTTTTTTTTTTTTTTTTTCATTTTTTTTTCTAAGTGTCTGATCGAGAGAAGGAAAAAGAGGTGATTTTTAGCCACTCTCGATTTTGTACTTAGAAAAAATCCAAATTTTTTTTTTTTTTTTTTTCCGTTTTTTTCTAAGTGTCTGATCGAGAGAAGGAAAAAGAGGTGATTTTTAGCCACTCTCGATTTTGTACTTAGAAAAAATCCAAATTTTTTTTTTTTTTTCCGTTTTTTTTCTAAGTGTCTGATCGAGAGAAGGAAAAAGAGGTGATTTTTAGCCTCTCTCGATTTTGTACTTAGAAAAAATCCAATTTTTTTTTTTTTTTTTTTCAGTTTTTTTTCTAAGTGTCTGATCGAGAGAAGGAAAAAGAGGTGATTTTTAGCCTCTCTTGATTTTGTACTTAGAAAAAATCCAATTTTTTTTAAATTTTTTTCATTTTTTTTTCTAAGTGTCTGATCGAGAGAAGGAAAAAGAGGTGATTTTTAGCCACTCTCGATTTAGTACTTAGAAAAAATCCAAATTTTTTTTTTTTTTTTTCCGTTTTTTTTCTAAGTGTCTGATCGAGAGAAGGAAAAAGAGGTGATTTTTAGCCACTCTCGATTTTGTACTTAGAAAAAATCCAAATTTTTTTTTTTTTTTTTCCGTTTTTTTTCTAAGTGTCTGATCGAGAGAAGGAAAAAGAGGTGATTTTTAGCCTCTCTCGATTTTGTACTTAGAAAAAATCCAATTTTTTTTTTTTTTTTTTTCATTTTTTTTTCTAAGTGTCTGATCGAGAGAAGGAAAAAGAGGTGATTTTTAGCCACTCTCGATTTTGTACTTAGAAAAAATCCAAATTTTTTTTTTTTTTTTTTCCGTTTTTTTTCTTAGTGTCTGATCGAGAGAAGGAAAAAGAGGTGATTTTTAGCCTCTCTCGATTTTGTACTTAGAAAAAATCCGAATTTTTTTTTTTTTTTTTTTTCCGTTTTTTTTCTAAGTGTGTGATCGAGAGAAGGAAAAAGAGGTGATTTTTAGCCTCTCTTGATTTTGTACTTAGAAAAAATCCAATTTATTTTTTTTTTTTTCATTTTTTTTTCTAAGTGTCTGATCGAGAGAAGGAAAAAGAGGTGATTTTTAGCCACTCTCGATTTTGTACTTAGAAAAAATCCAATTTTTTTTTTTTTTTTTCATTTTTTTTTCTAAGTGTCTGACCGAGAGAAGGAAAAAGAGGTGATTTTTAGCCACTCTCGATTTTGTACTTAGAAAAAATCCAATTTTTATTTTTATTTTTTCATTTTTTTTTCTAAGTGTCTGATCGAGAGAAGGAAAAAGAGGTGATTTTTAGCCACTCTCGATTTTGTACTTAGAAAAAATCCAATTTTTTTTTTTTTTTTTTTTCATTTTTTTTTCTAAGTGTCTGATCGAGAGAAGGAAAAAGAGGTGATTTTTAGCCACTCTCGATTTTGTACTTAGAAAAAATCCAATTTTTTTTTTTTTTTTTTCCGTTTTTTTTCTAAGTGTCTGATCGAGAGAAGGAAAAAGAGGTGATTTTTAGCCACTCTCGATTTTGTACTTAGAAAAAATCCAAATTTTTTTTTTTTTTTTCCGTTTTTTTTCTTAGTGTCTGATCGAGAGAAGGAAAAAGAGGTGATTTTTAGCCTCTCTCGATTTTGTACTTAGAAAAAATCCAAATTTTTTTTTTTTTTTTTTCCGTTTTTTTTCTAAGTGTGTGATTGAGAGAAGGAAAAAGAGGTGATTTTTAGCCTCTCTTGATTTTGTACTTAGAAAAAATCCAATTTTTTTTTTTTTTTTTTCATTTTTTTTTCTAAGTGTCTGATCGAGAGAAGGAAAAAGAGGTGATTTTTAGCCACTCTCGATTTTGTACTTAGAAAAAATCCAAATTTTTTTTTTTTTTTTTTCCGTTTTTTTTCTAAGTGTCTGATCGAGAGAAGGAAAAAGAGGTGATTTTTAGCCTCTCTTGATTTTGTACTTAGAAAAAATCCAATTTTTATTTTTATTTTTTTCATTTTTTTTTCTAAGTGTCTGATCGAGAGAAGGAAAAAGAGGTGATTTTTAGCCACTCTCGATTTTGTACTTAGAAAAAATCCAATTTTTTTTTTTTTTTTTTTCCGTTTTTTTTCTAAGTGTCTGATCGAGAGAAGGAAAAAGAGGTGATTTTTAGCCTCTCTCGATTTTGTACTTAGAAAAAATCCAATTTTTTTTTTTTTTTTTCATTTTTTTTTCTAAGTGTCTGACCGAGAGAAGGAAAAAGAGGTGATTTTTAGCCACTCTCGATTTTGTACTTAGAAAAAATCCAATTTTTATTTTTATTTTTTCATTTTTTTTTCTAAGTGTCTGATCGAGAGAAGGAAAAAGAGGTGATTTTTAGCCACTCTCGATTTTGTACTTAGAAAAAATCCAATTTTTTTTTAATTTTTTTTTCCTTTTTTTTTCTAAGTGTCTGATCGAGAGAAGGAAAAAGAGGTGATTTTTAGCCACTCTCGATTTTGTACTTAGAAAAAATCCAATTTTTTTTTTTTTTTTTTCCGTTTTTTTTCTAAGTGTCTGATCGAGAGAAGGAAAAAGAGGTGATTTTTAGCCACTCTCGATTTTGTACTTAGAAAAAATCCAAATTTTTTTTTTTTTTTTCCGTTTTTTTTCTTAGTGTCTGATCGAGAGAAGGAAAAAGAGGTGATTTTTAGCCTCTCTCGATTTTGTACTTAGAAAAAATCCAAATTTTTTTTTTTTTTTTTTCCGTTTTTTTTCTAAGTGTGTGATCGAGAGAAGGAAAAAGAGGTGATTTTTAGCCTCTCTTGATTTTGTACTTAGAAAAAATCCAATTTTTATTTTTATTTTTTTCATTTTTTTTTCTAAGTGTCTGATCGAGAGAAGGAAAAAGAGGTGATTTTTAGCCACTCTCGATTTTGTACTTAGAAAAAATCCAATTTTTTTTTTTTTTTTTTCCGTTTTTTTTCTAAGTGTCTGATCGAGAGAAGGAAAAAGAGGTGATTTTTAGCCTCTCTCGATTTTGTACTTAGAAAAAATCCAATTTTTTTTTTTTTTTTTTCATTTTTTTTTCTAAGTGTCTGATCGAGAGAAGGAAAAAGAGGTGATTTTTAGCCACTCTCAATTTTGTACTTAGAAAAAATCCAAATTTTTTTTTTTTTTTCCGTTTTTTTTCTAAGTGTCTGATCGAGAGAAGGAAAAAGAGGTGATTTTTAGCCTCTCTCGATTTTGTACTTAGAAAAAATCCAAATTTTTTTTTTTTTTTTCCGTTTTTTTTCTAAGTGTCTGATCGAGAGAAGGAAAAAGAGGTGATTTTTAGCCTCTCTCGATTTTGTACTTAGAAAAAATCCAAATTTTTTTTTTTTTTTTTCCGTTTTTTTTCTAAGTGTCTGATCGAGAGAAGGAAAAAGAGGTGATTTTTAGCCTCTCTTGATTTTGTACTTAGAAAAAATCCAATTTTTTTTTTTTTTTTTCATTTTTTTTTCTAAGTGTCTGATCGAGAGAAGGAAAAAGAGGTGATTTTTAGCCACTCTCGATTTTGTACTTAGAAAAAATCCAATTTTTTTTATTTTTTTTTCCGTTTTTTTTTCTCAGTGTCTGATCGAGAGAAGGAAAAAGAGGTGATTTTTAGCCACTCTCGATTTTGTACTTAGAAAAAATCCAATTTTTTTTTTTTTTTTTTTCCGTTTTTTTTCTAAGTGTCTGATCGAGAGAAGGAAAAAGAGGTGATTTTTAGCCTCTCTTGATTTTGTACTTAGAAAAAATCCAATTTTTTTATTTTTTTTTTCATTTTTTTTTCTAAGTGTCTGATCGAGAGAAGGAAAAAGAGGTGATTTTTAGCCACTCTCGATTTTGTACTTAGAAAAAATCCAAATTTTTTTTTTTTTTTTTTCCGTTTTTTTTCTAAGTGTCTGATCGAGAGAAGGAAAAAGAGGTGATTTTTAGCCTCTCTCGATTTTGTACTTAGAAAAAATCCAAATTTTTTTTTTTTTTTTTTCCGTTTTTTTTCTAAGTGTCTGATCGAGAGAAGGAAAAAGAGGTGATTTTTAGCCTCTCTCGATTTTGTACTTAGAAAAAATCCAATTTTTTTTTTTTTTTTTTCTTTTTTTTTCTAAGTGTCTGATCGAGAGAAGGAAAAAGAGGTGATTTTTAGCCACTCTCGATTTTGTACTTAGAAAAAATCCAAATTTTTTTTTTTTTTTTTTCCGTTTTTTTTCTAAGTGTCTGATCGAGAGAAGGAAAAAGAGGTGATTTTTAGCCTCTCTCGATTTTGTACTTAGAAAAAATCCAAATTTTTTTTTTTTTTTTTTCCGTTTTTTTTCTAAGTGTCTGATCGAGAGAAGGAAAAAGAGGTGATTTTTAGCCTCTCTCGATTTTGTACTTAGAAAAAATCCAAATTTTTTTTTTTTTTTTTTCATTTTTTTTTCTAAGTGTCTGATCGAGAGAAGGAAAAAGAGGTGATTTTTAGCCACTCTCGATTTTGTACTTAGAAAAAATCCAAATTTTTTTTTTTTTTTTTTCCGTTTTTTTTCTAAGTGTCTGATCGAGAGAAGGAAAAAGAGGTGATTTTTAGCCTCTCTTGATTTTGTACTTACAAAAAATCCAATTTTTTTTTTTTTTTTTTTCATTTTTTTTCTAAGTGTCTGATCGAGAGAAGGAAAAAGAGGTGATTTTTAGCCTCTCTCGATTTTGTACTTAGAAAAAATCCAAATTTTTTATTTTTTTTTTCATTTTTTTTTCTAAGTGTCTGATCGAGAGAAGGAAAAAGAGGTGATTTTTAGCCACTCTCGATTTTGTACTTAGAAAAAATCCAAATTTTTTTTTTTTTTTTTTCCGTTTTTTTTCTAAGTGTCTGATCGAGAGAAGGAAAAAGAGGTGATTTTTAGCCTCTCTTGATTTTGTACTTAGAAAAAATCCAATTTTTTTTTTTTTTTTTTCATTTTTTTTTCTAAGTGTCTGATCGAGAGAAGGAAAAAGAGGTGATTTTTAGCCACTCTCGATTTTGTACTTAGAAAAAATCCAATTTTTTTTTTTTTTTTTCCGTTTTTTTTCTAAGTGTCTGATCGAGAGAAGGAAAAAGAGGTGATTTTTAGCCTCTCTCGATTTTGTACTTAGAAAAAATCCAATTTTTTTTTTTTTTTTTCCGTTTTTTTTCTAAGTGTCTGATCGAGAGAAGGAAAAAGAGGTGATTTTTAGCCTCTCTTGATTTTGTACTTAGAAAAAATCCAATTTTTTTTTTTTTTTTTTCATTTTTTTTTCTAAGTGTCTGATCGAGAGAAGGAAAAAGAGGTGATTTTTAGCCACTCTCGATTTTGTACTTAGAAAAAATCCAATTTTTTTTTTTTTTTTTCCGTTTTTTTTCTAAGTGTCTGATCGAGAGAAGGAAAAAGAGGTGATTTTTAGCCTCTCTCGATTTTGTACTTAGAAAAAATCCAATTTTTTTTTTTTTTTTTCCGTTTTTTTTCTAAGTGTCTGATCGAGAGAAGGAAAAAGAGGTGATTTTTAGCCTCTCTTGATTTTGTACTTAGAAAAAATCCAATTTTTTTTTTTTTTTTTCCGTTTTTTTTCTAAGTGTCTGATCGAGAGAAGGAAAAAGAGGTGATTTTTAGCCTCTCTCGATTTTGTACTTAGAAAAAATCCAAATTTTTTTTTTTTTTTTTTCATTTTTTTTTCTAAGTGTCTGATCGAGAGAAGGAAAAAGAGGTGATTTTTAGCCTCTCTTGATTTTGTACTTAGAAAAAATCCAATTTTTTTTTTTTTTTTTCATTTTTTTTTCTAAGTGTCTGATCGAGAGAAGGAAAAAGAGGTGATTTTTAGCCACTCTCGATTTTGTACTTAGAAAAAATCAAAATTTTTTTTTTTTTTTTTCCGTTTTTTTTCTAAGTGTCTGATCGAGAGAAGGAAAAAGAGGTGATTTTTAGCCTCTCTCGATTTTGTACTTAGAAAAAATCAAAATTTTTTATTTTTTTTTTCTCCGTTTTTTTTCTAAGTGTCTGATCGAGAGAAGGAAAAAGAGGTGATTTTTAGCCTCTCTTGATTTTGTACTTAGAAAAAATCCAATTTTTTTTTTTTTTTTTTTCATTTTTTTTTCTAAGTGTCTGATCGAGAGAAGGAAAAAGAGGTGATTTTTAGCCACTCTCGATTTTGTACTTAGAAAAAATCCAAATTTTTTTTTTTTTTTTTTCCGTTTTTTTCTAAGTGTCTGATCGAGAGAAGGAAAAAGAGGTGATTTTTAGCCACTCTCGATTTTGTACTTAGAAAAAATCCAAATTTTTTTTTTTTTTTTCCGTTTTTTTTCTAAGTGTCTGATCGAGAGAAGGAAAAAGAGGTGATTTTTAGCCTCTCTCGATTTTGTACTTAGAAAAAATCCAAATTTTTTTTTTTTTTTTTTCAGTTTTTTTTCTAAGTGTCTGATCGAGAGAAGGAAAAAGAGGTGATTTTTAGCCTCTCTTGATTTTGTACTTAGAAAAAATCCAATTTTTTTTTAATTTTTTTCATTTTTTTTTCTAAGTGTCTGATCGAGAGAAGGAAAAAGAGGTGATTTTTAGCCACTCTCGATTTAGTACTTAGAAAAAATCCAAATTTTTTTTTTTTTTTTTCCGTTTTTTTTCTAAGTGTCTGATCGAGAGAAGGAAAAAGAGGTGATTTTTAGCCAATCTCGATTTTGTACTTAGAAAAAATCCAATTTTTTTTTTTTTTTTTTTCCGTTTTTTTTCTAAGTGTCTGATCGAGAGAAGGAAAAAGAGGTGATTTTTAGCCTCTCTCGATTTTGTACTTAGAAAAAATCCAATTTTTTTTTTTTTTTTTTTCATTTTTTTTTCTAAGTGTCTGATCGAGAGAAGGAAAAAGAGGTGATTTTTAGCCACTCTCGATTTTGTACTTAGAAAAAATCCAAATTTTTTTTTTTTTTTTTCCGTTTTTTTTCTAAGTGTGTGATCGAGAGAAGGAAAAAGAGGTGATTTTTAGCCTCTCTTGATTTTGTACTTAGAAAAAATCCAATTTTTTTTTTTTTTTTCATTTTTTTTTCTAAGTGTCTGATCGAGAGAAGGAAAAAGAGGTGATTTTTAGCCACTCTCCTATTTGTACTTAGAAAAAATCCAAATTTTTTTTTTTTTTTTTCCGTTTTTTTTCTAAGTGTCTGATCGAGAGAAGGAAAAAGAGGTGATTTTTAGCCTCTCTTGATTTTGTACTTAGAAAAAATCCAATTTTTATTTTTATTTTTTCATTTTTTTTTCTAAGTGTCTGATCGAGAGAAGGAAAAAGAGGTGATTTTTAGCCACTCTCGATTTTGTACTTAGAAAAAATCCAATTTTTATTTTTATTTTTTCATTTTTTTTTCTAAGTGTCTGATCGAGAGAAGGAAAAAGAGGTGATTTTTAGCCACTCTCGATTTTGTACTTAGAAAAAATCCAATTTTTTTTTTATTTTTTTTTCCTTTTTTTTTCTAAGTGTCTGATTGAGAGAAGGAAAAAGAGGTGATTTTTAGCCACTCTCGATTTTGTACTTAGAAAAAATCCAATTTTTTTTTTTTTTTTTTCCGTTTTTTTTCTAAGTGTCTGATCGAGAGAAGGAAAAAGAGGTGATTTTTAGCCACTCTCGATTTTGTACTTAGAAAAAATCCAAATTTTTTTTTTTTTT
Organism: Entelurus aequoreus; assembly: GCF_033978785.1. Classification (NCBI taxonomy): domain Eukaryota; kingdom Metazoa; phylum Chordata; class Actinopteri; order Syngnathiformes; family Syngnathidae; genus Entelurus; species Entelurus aequoreus. The sequence goes on from NW_026907982.1 coordinate 244,024, forward strand.
TTCCGTTTTTTTTCTTAGTGTCTGATCGAGAGAAGGAAAAAGAGGTGATTTTTAGCCTCTCTCGATTTTGTACTTAGAAAAAATCCAAATTTTTTTTTTTTTTTTTTCCGTTTTTTTTCTAAGTGTGTGATCGAGAGAAGGAAAAAGAGGTGATTTTTAGCCTCTCTTGATTTTGTACTTAGAAAAAATCCAATTTTTATTTTTATTTCTTTCATTTTTTTTTCTAAGTGTCTGATCGAGAGAAGGAAAAAGAGGTGATTTTTAGCCACTCTCGATTTTGTACTTAGAAAAAATCCAATTTTTTTTTTTTTTTTTTTCCGTTTTTTTTCTAAGTGTCTGATCGAGAGAAGGAAAAAGAGGTGATTTTTAGCCTCTCTCGATTTTGTACTTAGAAAAAATCCAATTTTTTTTTTTTTTTTTCATTTTTTTTTCTAAGTGTCTGATCGAGAGAAGGAAAAAGAGGTGATTTTTAGCCACTCTCGATTTTGTACTTAGAAAAAATCCAAATTTTTTTTTTTTTTTTCCGTTTTTTTTCTAAGTGTCTGATCGAGAGAAGGAAAAAGAGGTGATTTTTAGCCTCTCTCGATTTTGTACTTAGAAAAAATCCAAATTTTTTTTTTTTTTTTCCGTTTTTTTTCTAAGTGTCTGATCGAGAGAAGGAAAAAGAGGTGATTTTTAGCCTCTCTCGATTTTGTACTTAGAAAAAATCCAAATTTTTTTTTTTTTTTTTTCCGTTTTTTTTCTAAGTGTCTGATCGAGAGAAGGAAAAAGAGGTGATTTTTAGCCTCTCTTGATTTTGTACTTAGAAAAAATCCAATTTTTTTTTTTTTTTTTCATTTTTTTTTCTAAGTGTCTGATCGAGAGAAGGAAAAAGAGGTGATTTTTAGCCACTCTCGATTTTGTACTTAGAAAAAATCCAATTTTTTTTATTTTTTTTTCCGTTTTTTTTTCTCAGTGTCTGATCGAGAGAAGGAAAAAGAGGTGATTTTTAGCCACTCTCGATTTTGTACTTAGAAAAAATCCAATTTTTTTTTTTTTTTTTTTCCGTTTTTTTTCTAAGTGTCTGATCGAGAGAAGGAAAAAGAGGTGATTTTTAGCCTCTCTTGATTTTGTACTTAGAAAAAATCCAATTTTTTTATTTTTTTTTTCATTTTTTTTTCTAAGTGTCTGATCGAGAGAAGGAAAAAGAGGTGATTTTTAGCCACTCTCGATTTTGTACTTAGAAAAAATCCAAATTTTTTTTTTTTTTTTTTCCGTTTTTTTTCTAAGTGTCTGATCGAGAGAAGGAAAAAGAGGTGATTTTTAGCCTCTCTCGATTTTGTACTTAGAAAAAATCCAAATTTTTTTGTTTTTTTTTTCCGTTTTTTTTCTAAGTGTCTGATCGAGAGAAGGAAAAAGAGGTGATTTTTAGCCTCTCTCGATTTTGTACTTAGAAAAAATCCAATTTTTTTTTTTTTTTTTTCTTTTTTTTTTCTAAGTGTCTGATCGAGAGAAGGAAAAAGAGGTGATTTTTAGCCACTCTCGATTTTGTACTTAGAAAAAATCCAAATTTTTTTTTTTTTTTTTTCCGTTTTTTTTCTAAGTGTCTGATCGAGAGAAGGAAAAAGAGGTGATTTTTAGCCTCTCTCGATTTTGTACTTAGAAAAAATCCAATTTTTTTTTTTTTTTTTTTCCGTTTTTTTTCTAAGTGTCTGATCGAGAGAAGGAAAAAGAGGTGATTTTTAGCCTCTCTCGATTTTGTACTTAGAAAAAATCCAAATTTTTTTTTTTTTTTTTTCATTTTTTTTTCTAAGTGTCTGATCGAGAGAAGGAAAAAGAGGTGATTTTTAGCCACTCTCGATTTTGTACTTAGAAAAAATCCAAATTTTTTTTTTTTTTTTTTCCGTTTTTTTTCTAAGTGTCTGATCGAGAGAAGGAAAAAGAGGTGATTTTTAGCCTCTCTTGATTTTGTACTTACAAAAAATCCAATTTTTTTTTTTTTTTTTTCATTTTTTTTCTAAGTCTCTGATCGAGAGAAGGAAAAAGAGGTGATTTTTAGCCTCTCTCGATTTTGTACTTAGAAAAAATCCAAATTTTTTTTTTTTTTTTTCATTTTTTTTTCTAAGTGTCTGATCGAGAGAAGGAAAAAGAGGTGATTTTTAGCCACTCTCGATTTTGTACTTAGAAAAAATCCAAATTTTTTTTTTTTTTTTTTCCGTTTTTTTTCTAAGTGTCTGATCGAGAGAAGGAAAAAGAGGTGATTTTTAGCCTCTCTTGATTTTGTACTTAGAAAAAATCCAATTTTTTTTTTTTTTTTTTCATTTTTTTTTCTAAGTGTCTGATCGAGAAAGGAAAAAGAGGTGATTTTTAGCCACTCTCGATTTTGTACTTAGAAAAAATCCAATTTTTTTTTTTTTTTTTCCGTTTTTTTTCTAAGTGTCTGATCGAGAGAAGGAAAAAGAGGTGATTTTTAGCCTCTCTCGATTTTGTACTTAGAAAAAATCCAATTTTTTTTTTTTTTTTTCCGTTTTTTTTCTAAGTGTCTGATCGAGAGAAGGAAAAAGAGGTGATTTTTAGCCTCTCTTGATTTTGTACTTAGAAAAAATCCAATTTTTTTTTTTTTTTTTTCATTTTTTTTCTAAGTGTCTGATCGAGAGAAGGAAAAAGAGGTGATTTTTAGCCTCTCTTGATTTTGTACTAAGAAAAAATCCAATTTTTTTTTTTTTTTTTTCATTTTTTTTTCTAAGTGTCTGATCGAGAGAAGGAAAAAGAGGTGATTTTTAGCCTCTCTTGATTTTGTACTTAGAAAAAATCCAATTTTTTTTTTTTTTTTCATTTTTTTTTCTAAGTGTCTGATCGAGAGAAGGAAAAAGAGGTGATTTTTAGCCACTCTCGATTTTGTACTTAGAAAAAATCAAAATTTTTTTTTTTTTTTTTCCGTTTTTTTTCTAAGTGTCTGATCGAGAGAAGGAAAAAGAGGTGATTTTTAGCCTCTCTCGATTTTGTACTTAGAAAAAATCAAAATTTTTTATTTTTTTTTTCTCCGTTTTTTTTCTAAGTGTCTGATCGAGAGAAGGAAAAAGAGGTGATTTTTAGCCTCTCTTGATTTTGTACTTAGAAAAAATCCAATTTTTTTTTTTTTTTTTTTCATTTTTTTTCTAAGTGTCTGATCGAGAGAAGGAAAAAGAGGTGATTTTTAGCCACTCTCGATTTTGTACTTAGAAAAAATCCAAATTTTTTTTTTTTTTTTTTCCGTTTTTTTCTAAGTGTCTGATCGAGAGAAGGAAAAAGAGGTGATTTTTAGCCACTCTCGATTTTGTACTTAGAAAAAATCCAAATTTTTTTTTTTTTTTTCCGTTTTTTTTCTAAGTGTCTGATCGAGAGAAGGAAAAAGAGGTGATTTTTAGCCTCTCTCGATTTTGTACTTAGAAAAAATCCAAATTTTTTTTTTTTTTTTTTCAGTTTTTTTTCTAAGTGTCTGATCGAGAGAAGGAAAAAGAGGTGATTTTTAGCCTCTCTTGATTTTGTACTTAGAAAAAATCCAATTTTTTTTTAATTTTTTTCATTTTTTTTTCTAAGTGTCTGATCGAGAGAAGGAAAAAGAGGTGATTTTTAGCCACTCTCGATTTAGTACTTAGAAAAAATCCAAATTTTTTTTTTTTTTTTTCCGTTTTTTTTCTAAGTGTCTGATCGAGAGAAGGAAAAAGAGGTGATTTTTAGCCACTCTCGATTTTGTACTTAGAAAAAATCCAAATTTTTTTTTTTTTTTTTCATTTTTTTTTCTAAGTGTCTGATCGAGAGAAGGAAAAAGAGGTGATTTTTAGCCACTCTCGATTTTGTACTTAGAAAAAATCCAAATTTTTTTTTTTTTTTTTTCCGTTTTTTTTCTAAGTGTGTGATCGAGAGAAGGAAAAAGAGGTGATTTTTAGCCTCTCTTGATTTTGTACTTAGAAAAAATCCAATTTTTTTTTTTTTTTTTCATTTTTTTTTCTAAGTGTCTGATCGAGAGAAGGAAAAAGAGGTGATTTTTAGCCACTCTCCTATTTGTACTTAGAAAAAATCCAAATTTTTTTTTTTTTTTTTCCGTTTTTTTTCTAAGTGTCTGATCGAGAGAAGGAAAAAGAGGTGATTTTTAGCCTCTCTTGATTTTGTACGTAGAAAAAATCCAATTTTTATTTTTATTTTTTCATTTTTTTTTCTAAGTGTCTGATCGAGAGAAGGAAAAAGAGGTGATTTTTAGCCACTCTCGATTTTGTACTTAGAAAAAATCCAAATTTTTTTTTTTTTTTTTTCCGTTTTTTTTTCTAAGTGTCTGATCGAGAGAAGGAAAAAGAGGTGATTTTTAGCCTCTCTTGATTTTGTACTTAGAAAAAATCCAATTTTTTTTTTTTTTTTCATTTTTTTTCTAAGTGTCTGATCGAGAGAAGGAAAAAGAGGTGATTTTTAGCCACTCTCGATTTTGTACTTAGAAAAAATCCAAATTTTTTTTTTTTTTTTTTCCGTTTTTTTTCTAAGTGTCTGATCGAGAGAAGGAAAAAGAGGTGATTTTTAGCCTCTCTCGATTTTGTACTTAGAAAAAATCCAAATTTTTTTTTTTTTTTTTTCCGTTTTTTTTCTAAGTGTCTGATCGAGAGAAGGAAAAAGAGGTGATTTTTAGCCTCTCTCGATTTTGTACTTAGAAAAAATCCAATTTTTTTTTTTTTTTTTTCATTTTTTTTTCTAAGTGTCTGATCGAGAGAAGGAAAAAGAGGTGATTTTTAGCCACTCTCGATTTTGTACTTAGAAAAAATCCAAATTTTTTTTTTTTTTTTTTCCGTTTTTTTTCTAAGTGTCTGATCGAGAGAAGGAAAAAGAGGTGATTTTTAGCCTCTCTCGATTTTGTACTTAGAAAAAATCCAAATTTTTTTTTTTTTTTTTCCGTTTTTTTTCTAAGTGTCTGATCGAGAGAAGGAAAAAGAGGTGATTTTTAGCCTCTCTCGATTTTGTACTTAGAAAAAATCCAAATTTTTATTTTTTTTTTTTCATTTTTTTTTCTAAGTGTCTGATCGAGAGAAGGAAAAAGAGGTGATTTTTAGCCACTCTCGATTTTGTACTTAGAAAAAATCCAAATTTTTTTTTTTTTTTTTTCGTTTTTTTTTCTAAGTGTCTGATCGAGAGAAGGAAAAATAGGTGATTTTTAGCCTCTCTTGATTTTGTACTTAGAAAAAATCCAATTTTTTTTTTTTTTTTTTCATTTTTTTTCTAAGTGTCTGATCGAGAGAAGGAAAAAGAGGTGATTTTTAGCCTCTCTCGATTTTGTACTTAGAAAAAATCCAAATTTTTTTTTTTTTTTTCCATTTTTTTTTCTAAGTGTCTGATCGAGAGAAGGAAAAAGAGGTGATTTTTAGCCACTCTCGATTTTGTACTTAGAAAAAATCCAAATTTTTTTTTTTTTTTTTTCCGTTTTTTTTCTAAGTGTCTGATCGAGAGAAGGAAAAAGAGGTGATTTTTAGCCTCTCTTGATTTTGTACTTAGAAAAAATCCAATTTTTTTTTTTTTTTTTCATTTTTTTTTCTAAGTGTCTGATCGAGAGAAGGAAAAAGAGGTGATTTTTAGCCACTCTCGATTTTGTACTTAGAAAAAATCCAATTTTTTTTTTTTTTTTTTCCCGTTTTTTTTCTAAGTGTCTGATCGAGAGAAGGAAAAAGAGGTGATTTTTAGCCTCTCTCGATTTTGTACTTAGAAAAAATCCAAATTTTTTTTTTTTTTTTTTCCGTTTTTTTTCTAAGTGTCTGATCGAGAGAAGGAAAAAGAGGTGATTTTTAGCCTCTTTTGATTTTGTACTTAGAAAAAATCCAATTTTTTTTTTTTTTTTTCATTTTTTTTCTAAGTGTCTGATCGAGAGAAGGAAAAAGAGGTGATTTTTAGCCTCTTTTGATTTTGTACTTAGGAAAAATCCAATTTTTTTTTTTTTTTTTTCGTTTTTTTTTCTAAGTGTCTGATCGAGAGAAGGAAAAAGAGGTGATTTTTAGCCACTCTCGATTTTGTACTTAGAAAAAATCCAAATGTTTTTTTTTTTTTTTTCCGTTTTTTTTCTAAGTGTCTGATCGAGAGAAGGAAAAAGAGGTGATTTTTAGCCTCTCTTGATTTTGTACTTAGAAAAAATCCAATTTTTTTTTTTTTTTTTCTTTTTTTTTTCTAAGTGTCTGATCGAGAGAAGGAAAAAGAGGTGATTTTTAGCCACTCTCGATTTTGTACTTAGAAAAAATCCAAATTTTTTTTTTTTTTTCCGTTTTTTTTCTAAGTGTCTGATCGAGAGAAGGAAAAAGAGGTGATTTTTAGCCTCTCTCGATTTTGTACTTAGAAAAAATCCAAATTTTTTTTTTTTTTTTTTCCGTTTTTTTTCTAAGTGTCTGATCGAGAGAAGGAAAAAGAGGTGATTTTTAGCCTCTCTCGATTTTGTACTTAGAAAAAATCCAAAATTTTTTTTTTTTTTTTTCAGTTTTTTTTCTAAGTGTCTGATCGAGAGAAGGAAAAAGAGGTGATTTTTAGCCTCTCTTGATTTTGTACTTAGAAAAAAACAAATTTTTTTTTTTTTTTTTTCATTTTTTTTTCTAAGTGTCTGATCGAGAGAAGGAAAAAGAGGTGATTTTTAGCCACTCTCGATTTTGTACTTAGAAAAAATCCAATTTTTTTTTTTTTTTTTTTCCGTTTTTTTTCTAAGTGTCTGATCGAGAGAAGGAAAAAGAGGTGATTTTTAGCCTCTCTTGATTTTGTACTTAGAAAAAATCCAATTTTTTTTTTTTTTTTTTCATTTTTTTTCTAAGTGTCTGATCGAGAGAAGGAAAAAGAGGTGATTTTTAGCCACTCTCGATTTTGTACTTAGAAAAAATCCAAATTTTTATTTATTTTTTTTCCGATTTTTTTCTAAGTGTCTGATCGAGAGAAGGAAAAAGAGGTGATTTTTAGCCTCTCTCGATTTTGTACTTAGAAAAAATCCAATTTTTTTATTTTTTTTTTCCGTTTTTTTTCTAAGTGTCTGATCGAGAGAAGGAAAAAGAGGTGATTTTTAGCCTCTCTTGATTTTGTACTTAGAAAAAATCCAATTTTTTTTTTTTTTTTTTCTTTTTTTTTTCTAAGTGTCTGATCGAGAGAAGGAAAAAGAGGTGATTTTTAGCCACTCTCGATTTTGTACTTAGAAAAAATCCAAATTTTTTTTTTTTTTTTTTCCGTTTTTTTTCTAAGTGTCTGATCGAGAGAAGGAAAAAGAGGTGATTTTTAGCCTCTCTTGATTTTGTACTTAGAAAAAATCCAAATTTTTTTTTCTTTTTTTCCGTTTTTTTTCTAAGTGTCTGATCGAGAGAAGGAAAAAGAGGTGATTTTTAGCCACTCTCGATTTTGTACTTAGAAAAAATCCAAATTTTTTTTTTTTTTTTTCCCGTTTTTTTTCTAAGTGTCTGATCGAGAGAAGGAAAAAGAGGTGATTTTTAGCCTCTCTCGATTTTGTACTTAGAAAAAATCCAAATTTTTTTTTTTTTTTTTTCAGTTTTTTTTCTAAGTGTCTGATCGAGAGAAGGAAAAAGAGGTGATTTTTAGCCTCTTTTGATTTTGTACTTAGAAAAAATCCAATTTTTTTTTTTTTTTTTTTCATTTTTTTTTCTAAGTGTCTGATCGAGAGAAGGAAAAAGAGGTGATTTTTAGCCACTCTCGATTTTGTACTTAGAAAAAATCCAAATTTTTTTTTTTTTTTTTCCGTTTTTTTTCTTAGTGTCTGATCGAGAGAAGGAAAAAGAGGTGATTTTTAGCCTCTCTCGATTTTGTACTTAGAAAAAATCCAAATTTTTTTTTTTTTTTTTCCGTTTTTTTTTCTAAGTGTCTGATCGAGAGAAGGAAAAAGAGGTGATTTTTAGCCTCTCTTGATTTTGTACTTAGAAAAAATCCAATTTTTTTTTTTTTTTTTTCATTTTTTTTCTAAGTGTCTGATCGAGAGAAGGAAAAAGAGGTGATTTTTAGCCTCTCTCGATTTTGTACTTAGAAAAAATCCAAATTTTTTTTTTCTTTTTTTCCGTTTTTTTTCTAAGTGTCTGATCGAGAGAAGGAAAAAGAGGTGATTTTTAGCCTCTCTTGATTTTGTACTTAGAAAAAATCCAATTTTTTTTTTTTTTTTCATTTTTTTTTCTAAGTGTCTGATCGAGAGAAGGAAAAAGAGGTGATTTTTAGCCACTCTCGATTTTGTACTTAGAAAAAATCAAAAATTTTTATTTTTTTTTTCTGTTTTTTTTCTAAGTGTCTGATCGAGAGAAGGAAAAAGAGGTGATTTTTAGCCTCTCTCGATTTTGTACTTAGAAAAAATCAAATTTTTTTTTTTTTTTTTCTCCGTTTTTTTTCTAAGTGTCTGATCGAGAGAAGGAAAAAGAGGTGATTTTTAGCCTCTCTTGATTTTGTACTTAGAAAAAATCCAATTTTTATTTTTTTTTTTTATTTTTTTTTTCTAAGTGTCTGATCGAGAGAAGGAAAAAGAGGTGATTTTTAGCCACTCTCGATTTTGTACTTAGAAAAAATCCAAATTTTTTTTTTTTTTTTTTCCGTTTTTTTCTAAGTGTCTGATCGAGAGAAGGAAAAAGAGGTGATTTTTAGCCACTCTCGATTTTGTACTTAGAAAAAATCCAAATTTTTTTTTTTTTTTTCCGTTTTTTTTCTAAGTGTCTGATCGAGAGAAGGAAAAAGAGGTGATTTTTAGCCTCTCTCGATTTTGTACTTAGAAAAAATCCAAATTTTTTTTTTTTTTTTTTCAGTTTTTTTTCTAAGTGTCTGATCGAGAGAAGGAAAAAGAGGTGATTTTTAGCCTCTCTTGATTTTGTACTTAGAAAAAATCCAATTTTTTAAAAATTTTTTTTCATTTTTTTTTCTAAGTGTCTGATCGAGAGAAGGAAAAAGAGGTGATTTTTAGCCTCTCTCGATTTTGTACTTAGAAAAAATCAAAATTTTTTTTTTTTTTTTTTCCGTTTTTTTTGTAAGTGTCTGATCGAGAGAAGGAAAAAGAGGTGATTTTTAGCCTCTCTCGATTTTGTACTTAGAAAAAATCCAATTTTTTTTTTTTTTTTTTTCATTTTTTTTTCTAAGTGTCTGATCGAGAGAAGGAAAAAGAGGTGATTTTTAGCCACTCTCGATTTTGTACTTAGAAAAAATCCAAATTTTTTTTTTTTTTTTTTCCGTTTTTTTTCTTAGTGTCTGATCGAGAGAAGGAAAAAGAGGTGATTTTTAGCCACTCTCGATTTTGTACTTAGAAAAAATCCAATTTTTATTTTTATTTTTCCGTTTTTTTTCTTAGTGTCTGATCGAGAGAAGGAAAAAGAGGTGATTTTTAGCCTCTCTCGATTTTGTACTTAGAAAAAATCCAAATTTTTTTTTTTTTTTTTCCGTTTTTTTTCTAAGTGTCTGATCGAGAGAAGGAAAAAGAGGTGATTTTTAGCCTCTCTTGATTTTGTACTTAGAAAAAATCCAATTTTTTTTTTTTTTTTTCATTTTTTTTCTAAGTGTCTGATCGAGAGAAGGAAAAAGAGGTGATTTTTAGCCTCTCTCGATTTTGTACTTAGAAAAAATCCAAATTTTTTTTTTCTTTTTTTCCGTTTTTTTTCTAAGTGTCTGATCGAGAGAAGGAAAAAGAGGTGATTTTTAGCCTCTCTTGATTTTGTACTTAGAAAAAATCCAATTTTTTTTTTTTTTTTCATTTTTTTTTCTAAGTGTCTGATCGAGAGAAGGAAAAAGAGGTGATTTTTAGCCACTCTCGATTTTGTACTTAGAAAAAATCAAAAAATTTTTATTTTTTTTTTCTGTTTTTTTTCTAAGTGTCTGATCGAGAGAAGGAAAAAGAGGTGATTTTTAGCCTCTCTCGATTTTGTACTTAGAAAAAATCAAAATTTTTTTTTTTTTTTTCTCCGTTTTTTTTCTAAGTGTCTGATCGAGAGAAGGAAAAAGAGGTGATTTTTAGCCTCTCTTGATTTTGTACTTAGAAAAAATCCAATTTTTATTTTTTTTTTTTATTTTTTTTTTCTAAGTGTCTGATCGAGAGAAGGAAAAAGAGGTGATTTTTAGCCACTCTCGATTTTGTACTTAGAAAAAATCCAAATTTTTTTTTTTTTTTTTTCCGTTTTTTTCTAAGTGTCTGATCGAGAGAAGGAAAAAGAGGTGATTTTTAGCCACTCTCGATTTTGTACTTAGAAAAAATCCAAATTTTTTTTTTTTTTTTCCGTTTTTTTTCTAAGTGTCTGATCGAGAGAAGGAAAAAGAGGTGATTTTTAGCCTCTCTCGATTTTGTACTTAGAAAAAATCCAAATTTTTTTTTTTTTTTTTTCAGTTTTTTTTCTAAGTGTCTGATCGAGAGAAGGAAAAAGAGGTGATTTTTAGCCTCTCTTGATTTTGTACTTAGAAAAAATCCAATTTTTTTAAAAATTTTTTTCATTTTTTTTTCTAAGTGTCTGATCGAGAGAAGGAAAAAGAGGTGATTTTTAGCCTCTCTCGATTTTGTACTTAGAAAAAATCAAAATTTTTTTTTTTTTTTTTTCCGTTTTTTTTGTAAGTGTCTGATCGAGAGAAGGAAAAAGAGGTGATTTTTAGCCTCTCTCGATTTTGTACTTAGAAAAAATCCAATTTTTTTTTTTTTTTTTTTCATTTTTTTTTCTAAGTGTCTGATCGAGAGAAGGAAAAAGAGGTGATTTTTAGCCACTCTCGATTTTGTACTTAGAAAAAATCCAAATTTTTTTTTTTTTTTTTCCGTTTTTTTTCTTAGTGTCTGATCGAGAGAAGGAAAAAGAGGTGATTTTTAGCCACTCTCGATTTTGTACTTAGAAAAAATCCAATTTTTATTTTTATTTTTTCATTTTTTTTTCTAAGTGTCTGATCGAGAGAAGGAAAAAGAGGTGATTTTTAGCCACTCTCGATTTTGTACTTAGAAAAAATCCAATTTTTTTTTTTTTTTTTTTCATTTTTTTTTCTAAGTGTCTGATCGAGAGAAGGAAAAAGAGGTGATTTTTAGCCACTCTCGATTTTGTACTTAGAAAAAATCCAATTTTTTTTTTTTTTTTTTCCGTTTTTTTTCTAAGTGTCTGATCGAGAGAAGGAAAAAGAGGTGATTTTTAGCCACTCTCGATTTTGTACTTAGAAAAAATCCAAATTTTTTTTTTTTTTTTTCCGTTTTTTTTCTAAGTGTCTGATCGAGAGAAGGAAAAAGAGGTGATTTTTAGCCTCTCTCGATTTTGTACTTAGAAAAAATCCAAATTTTTTTTTTTTTTTTTTTTCCGTTTTTTTTCTAAGTGTGTGATCGAGAGAAGGAAAAAGAGGTGATTTTTAGCCTCTCTTGATTTTGTACTTAGAAAAAATCCAATTTTTTTTTTTTTTTTTTCATTTTTTTTTCTAAGTGTCTGATCGAGAGAAGGAAAAAGAGGTGATTTTTAGCCACTCTCGATTTTGTACTTAGAAAAAATCCAAATTTTTTTTTTTTTTTTTTCCGTTTTTTTTCTAAGTGTCTGATCGAGAGAAGGAAAAAGAGGTGATTTTTAGCCTCTCTTGATTTTGTACTTAGAAAAAATCCAATTTTTATTTTTATTTTTTTCATTTTTTTTTCTAAGTGTCTGATCGAGAGAAGGAAAAAGAGGTGATTTTTAGCCACTCTCGATTTTGTACTTAGAAAAAATCCAATTTTTTTTTTTTTTTTTTTCCGTTTTTTTTCTAAGTGTCTGATCGAGAGAAGGAAAAAGAGGTGATTTTTAGCCTCTCTCGATTTTGTACTTAGAAAAAATCCAATTTTTTTTTTTTTTTTTCATTTTTTTTTCTAAGTGTCTGATCGAGAGAAGGAAAAAGAGGTGATTTTTAGCCACTCTCGATTTTGTACTTAGAAAAAATCCAAATTTTTTTTTTTTTTTTCCGTTTTTTTTCTAAGTGTCTGATCGAGAGAAGGAAAAAGAGGTGATTTTTAGCCTCTCTCGATTTTGTACTTAGAAAAAATCCAAATTTTTTTTTTTTTTTTCCGTTTTTTTTCTAAGTGTCTGATCGAGAGAAGGAAAAAGAGGTGATTTTTAGCCTCTCTCGATTTTTGTACTTAGAAAAAATCCAATTTTTTTTTTTTTTTTTTCCGTTTTTTTTCTAAGTGTCTGATCGAGAGAAGGAAAAAGAGGTGATTTTTAGCCTCTCTTGATTTTGTACTTAGAAAAAATCCAATTTTTTTTTTTTTTTTTCTTTTTTTTTTCTAAGTGTCTGATCGAGAGAAGGAAAAAGAGGTGATTTTTAGCCACTCTCGATTTTGTACTTAGAAAAAATCCAAATTTTTTTTTTTTTTTTTTCCGTTTTTTTTCTAAGTGTCTGATCGAGAGAAGGAAAAAGAGGTGATTTTTAGCCTCTCTTGATTTTGTACTTAGAAAAAATCCAAATTTTTTTTTCTTTTTTTCCGTTTTTTTTCTAAGTGTCTGATCGAGAGAAGGAAAAAGAGGTGATTTTTAGCCACTCTCGATTTTGTACTTAGAAAAAATCCAATTTTTTTTTTTTTTTTTTTCCGTTTTTTTTCTAAGTGTGTGATCGAGAGAAGGAAAAAGAGGTGATTTTTAGCCTCTCTTGATTTTGTACTTAGAAAAAATCCAATTATTTTTTTTTTTTTTCATTTTTTTTTCTAAGTGTCTGATCGAGAGAAGGAAAAAGAGGTGATTTTTAGCCACTCTCCTATTTGTACTTAGAAAAAATCCAAATTTTTTTTTTTTTTTTTTCCGTTTTTTTTGTAAGTGTCTGATCGAGAGAAGGAAAAAGAGGTGATTTTTAGCCTCTCTTGATTTTGTACTTAGAAAAAATCCAATTTTTATTTTTATTTTTTCATTTTTTTTTCTAAGTGTCTGATCGAGAGAAGGAAAAAGAGGTGATTTTTAGCCACTCTCGATTTTGTACTTAGAAAAAATCCAATTTTTTTTTTTTTTTTTTTCCGTTTTTTTTCTAAGTGTCTGATCGAGAGAAGGAAAAAGAGGTGATTTTTAGCCTCTCTCGATTTTGTACTTAGAAAAAATCCAATTTTTTATTTTTTTTTTTCATTTTTTTTTCTAAGTGTCTGACCGAGAGAAGGAAAAAGAGGTGATTTTTAGCCACTCTCGATTTTGTACTTAGAAAAAATCCAATTTTTATTTTTATTTTTTCATTTTTTTTTCTAAGTGTCTGATCGAGAGAAGGAAAAAGAGGTGATTTTTAGCCACTCTCGATTTTGTACTTAGAAAAAATCCAATTTTTTTTTTTTTTTTTTTCATTTTTTTTTCTAAGTGTCTGATCGAGAGAAGGAAAAAGAGGTGATTTTTAGCCACTCTCGATTTTGTACTTAGAAAAAATCCAATTTTTTTTTTTTTTTTTCCGTTTTTTTTCTAAGTGTCTGATCGAGAGAAGGAAAAAGAGGTGATTTTTAGCCACCTTCGATTTTGTACTTAGAAAAAATCCAAATTTTTTTTTTTTTTTTTCCGTTTTTTTTCTAAGTGTCTGATCGAGAGAAGGAAAAAGTGGTGATTTTTAGCCTCTCTCGATTTTGTACTTAGAAAAAATCCAAATTTTTTATTTTTTTTTTCCGTTTTTTTTCTAAGTGTGTGATCGAGAGAAGGAAAAAGAGGTGATTTTTAGCCTCTCTTGATTTTGTACTTAGAAAAAATCCAATTTTTTTTTTTTTTTTTTCATTTTTTTTTCTAAGTGTCTGATCGAGAGAAGGAAAAAGAGGTGATTTTTAGCCACTCTCGATTTTGTACTTAGAAAAAATCCAAATTTTTTTTTTTTTTTTTTCCGTTTTTTTTCTAAGTGTCTGATCGAGAGAAGGAAAAAGAGGTGATTTTTAGCCTCTCTTGATTTTGTACTTAGAAAAAATCCAAATTTTTATTTTTATTTTTTTCATTTTTTTTTCTAAGTGTCTGATCGAGAGAAGGAAAAAGAGGTGATTTTTAGCCACTCTCGATTTTGTACTTAGAAAAAATCCAATTTTTTTTTTTTTTTTTTCCGTTTTTTTTCTAAGTGTCTGATCGAGAGAAGGAAAAAGAGGTGATTTTTAGCCTCTCTCGATTTTGTACTTAGAAAAAATCCAATTTTTTTTTTTTTTTTTTCATTTTTTTTTCTAAGTGTCTGATCGAGAGAAGGAAAAAGAGGTGATTTTTAGCCACTCTCGATTTTGTACTTAGAAAAAATCCAAATTTTTTTTTTTTTTTACCGTTTTTTTTCTAAGTGTCTGATCGAGAGAAGGAAAAAGAGGTGATTTTTAGCCTCTCTCGATTTTGTACTTAGAAAAAATCCAAATTTTTTTTTTTTTTTTCCGTTTTTTTTCTAAGTGTCTGATCGAGAGAAGGAAAAAGAGGTGATTTTTAGCCTCTCTCGATTTTGTACTTAGAAAAAATCCAATTTTTTTTTTTTTTTTTTCCGTTTTTTTTCTAAGTGTCTGATCGAGAGAAGGAAAAAGAGGTGATTTTTAGCCTCTCTTGATTTTGTACTTAGAAAAAATCCAATTTTTTTTTTTTTTTTTTCTTTTTTTTTTCTAAGTGTCTGATCGAGAGAAGGAAAAAGAGGTGATTTTTAGCCACTCTCGATTTTGTACTTAGAAAAAATCCAAATTTTTTTTTTTTTTTTTTCCGTTTTTTTTCTAAGTGTCTGATCGAGAGAAGGAAAAAGAGGTGATTTTTAGCCTCTCTTGATTTTGTACTTAGAAAAAATCCAAATTTTTTTTTCTTTTTTTCCGTTTTTTTTCTAAGTGTCTGATCGAGAGAAGGAAAAAGAGGTGATTTTTAGCCACTCTCGATTTTGTACTTAGAAAAAATCCAAATTTTTTTTTTTTTTTTTCCCGTTTTTTTTTTAGTGTCTGATCGAGAGAAGGAAAAAGAGGTGATTTTTAGCCTCTCTCGATTTTGTACTTAGAAAAAATCCAAATATTTTTTTTTTTTTTTTCCGTTTTTTTTCTAAGTGTCTGATCGAGAGAAGGAAAAAGAGGTGATTTTTAGCCTCTTTTAATTTTGTACTTAGAAAAAATCCAATTTTTTTTTTTTTTTTTTCATTTTTTTTCTAAGTGTCTGATCGAGAGAAGGAAAAAGAGGTGATTTTTAGCCTCTCTTGATTTTGTACTTAGAAAAAATCCAATTTTTATTTTTATTTTTTTCATTTTTTTTTCTAAGTGTCTGATCGAGAGAAGGAAAAAGAGGTGATTTTTAGCCACTCTCGATTTTGTACTTAGAAAAAATCCAATTTTTTTTTTTTTTTTTTTCCGTTTTTTTTCTAAGTGTCTGATCGAGAGAAGGAAAAAGAGGTGATTTTTAGCCTCTCTCGATTTTGTACTTAGAAAAAATCCAATTTTTTTTTTTTTTTTTCATTTTTTTTTCTAAGTGTCTGATCGAGAGAAGGAAAAAGAGGTGATTTTTAGCCACTCTCGATTTTGTACTTAGAAAAAATCCAAATTTTTTTTTTTTTTTTCCGTTTTTTTTCTAAGTGTCTGATCGAGAGAAGGAAAAAGAGGTGATTTTTAGCCTCTCTCGATTTTGTACTTAGAAAAAATCCAAATTTTTTTTTTTTTTTTCCGTTTTTTTTCTAAGTGTCTGATCGAGAGAAGGAAAAAGAGGTGATTTTTAGCCTCTCTCGATTTTTGTACTTAGAAAAAATCCAATTTTTTTTTTTTTTTTTTCCGTTTTTTTTCTAAGTGTCTGATCGAGAGAAGGAAAAAGAGGTGATTTTTAGCCTCTCTTGATTTTGTACTTAGAAAAAATCCAATTTTTTTTTTTTTTTTTCTTTTTTTTTTCTAAGTGTCTGATCGAGAGAAGGAAAAAGAGGTGATTTTTAGCCACTCTCGATTTTGTACTTAGAAAAAATCCAAATTTTTTTTTTTTTTTTTTCCGTTTTTTTTCTAAGTGTCTGATCGAGAGAAGGAAAAAGAGGTGATTTTTAGCCTCTCTTGATTTTGTACTTAGAAAAAATCCAAATTTTTTTTTCTTTTTTTCCGTTTTTTTTCTAAGTGTCTGATCGAGAGAAGGAAAAAGAGGTGATTTTTAGCCACTTTCGATTTTGTACTTAGAAAAAATCCAATTTTTTTTTTTTTTTTTTTCCGTTTTTTTTCTAAGTGTGTGATCGAGAGAAGGAAAAAGAGGTGATTTTTAGCCTCTCTTGATTTTGTACTTAGAAAAAATCCAATTATTTTTTTTTTTTTTCATTTTTTTTTCTAAGTGTCTGATCGAGAGAAGGAAAAAGAGGTGATTTTTAGCCACTCTCCTATTTGTACTTAGAAAAAATCCAAATTTTTTTTTTTTTTTTTTCCGTTTTTTTTGTAAGTGTCTGATCGAGAGAAGGAAAAAGAGGTGATTTTTAGCCTCTCTTGATTTTGTACTTAGAAAAAATCCAATTTTTATTTTTATTTTTTCATTTTTTTTTCTAAGTGTCTGATCGAGAGAAGGAAAAAGAGGTGATTTTTAGCCACTCTCGATTTTGTACTTAGAAAAAATCCAATTTTTTTTTTTTTTTTTTTCCGTTTTTTTTCTAAGTGTCTGATCGAGAGAAGGAAAAAGAGGTGATTTTTAGCCTCTCTCGATTTTGTACTTAGAAAAAATCCAATTTTTTATTTTTTTTTTTCACTTTTTTTTTCTAAGTGTCTGACCGAGAGAAGGAAAAAGAGGTGATTTTTAGCCACTCTCGATTTTGTACTTAGAAAAAATCCAATTTTTATTTTTATTTTTTCATTTTTTTTTCTAAGTGTCTGATCGAGAGAAGGAAAAAGAGGTGATTTTTAGCCACTCTCGATTTTGTACTTAGAAAAAATCCAATTTTTTTTTTTTTTTTTTTCATTTTTTTTTCTAAGTGTCTGATCGAGAGAAGGAAAAAGAGGTGATTTTTAGCCACTCTCGATTTTGTACTTAGAAAAAATCCAATTTTTTTTTTTTTTTTTCCGTTTTTTTTCTAAGTGTCTGATCGAGAGAAGGAAAAAGAGGTGATTTTTAGCCACCTTCGATTTTGTACTTAGAAAAAATCCAAATTTTTTTTTTTTTTTTTCCGTTTTTTTTCTAAGTGTGTGATCGAGAGAAGGAAAAAGAGGTGATTTTTAGCCTCTCTTGATTTTGTACTTAGAAAAAATCCAATTTTTTTTTTTTTTTTTTCATTTTTTTTTCTAAGTGTCTGATCGAGAGAAGGAAAAAGAGGTGATTTTTAGCCACTCTCGATTTTGTACTTAGAAAAAATCCAAATTTTTTTTTTTTTTTTTTCCGTTTTTTTTCTAAGTGTCTGATCGAGAGAAGGAAAAAGAGGTGATTTTTAGCCTCTCTTGATTTTGTACTTAGAAAAAATCCAAATTTTTATTTTTATTTTTTTCATTTTTTTTTCTAAGTGTCTGATCGAGAGAAGGAAAAAGAGGTGATTTTTAGCCACTCTCGATTTTGTACTTAGAAAAAATCCAATTTTTTTTTTTTTTTTTTCCGTTTTTTTTCTAAGTGTCTGATCGAGAGAAGGAAAAAGAGGTGATTTTTAGCCTCTCTCGATTTTGTACTTAGAAAAAATCCAATTTTTTTTTTTTTTTTTTCATTTTTTTTTCTAAGTGTCTGATCGAGAGAAGGAAAAAGAGGTGATTTTTAGCCACTCTCGATTTTGTACTTAGAAAAAATCCAAATTTTTTTTTTTTTTTACCGTTTTTTTTCTAAGTGTCTGATCGAGAGAAGGAAAAAGAGGTGATTTTTAGCCTCTCTCGATTTTGTACTTAGAAAAAATCCAATTTTTTTTTTTTTTTTTCCGTTTTTTTTCTAAGTGTCTGATCGAGAGAAGGAAAAAGAGGTGATTTTTAGCCTCTCTCGATTTTGTACTTAGAAAAAATCCAATTTTTTTTTTTTTTTTTTCCGTTTTTTTTCTAAGTGTCTGATCGAGAGAAGGAAAAAGAGGTGATTTTTAGCCTCTCTTGATTTTGTACTTAGAAAAAATCCAATTTTTTTTTTTTTTTTCTTTTTTTTTTCTAAGTGTCTGATCGAGAGAAGGAAAAAGAGGTGATTTTTAGCCACTCTCGATTTTGTACTTAGAAAAAATCCAAATTTTTTTTTTTTTTTTTTCCGTTTTTTTTCTAAGTGTCTGATCGAGAGAAGGAAAAAGAGGTGATTTTTAGCCTCTCTTGATTTTGTACTTAGAAAAAATCCAAATTTTTTTTTCTTTTTTTCCGTTTTTTTTCTAAGTGTCTGATCGAGAGAAGGAAAAAGAGGTGATTTTTAGCCACTCTCGATTTTGTACTTAGAAAAAATCCAAATTTTTTTTTTTTTTTTCCCGTTTTTTTTTTAGTGTCTGATCGAGAGAAGGAAAAAGAGGTGATTTTTAGCCTCTCTCGATTTTGTACTTAGAAAAAATCCAAATATTTTTTTTTTTTTTTTCCGTTTTTTTTCTAAGTGTCTGATCGAGAGAAGGAAAAAGAGGTGATTTTTAGCCTCTTTTAATTTTGTACTTAGAAAAAATCCAATTTTTTTTTTTTTTTTTTCATTTTTTTTCTAAGTGTCTGATCGAGAGAAGGAAAAAGAGGTGATTTTTAGCCTCTTTTGATTTTGTACTTAGAAAAAATCCAATTTTTTTTTTTTTTTTTTCATTTTTTTTTCTAAGTGTCTGATCGAGAGAAGGAAAAAGAGGTGATTTTTAGCCACTCTCGATTTTGTACTTAGAAAAAATCCAAATGTTTTTTTTTTTTTTTTCCGTTTTTTTTCTAAGTGTCTGATCGAGAGAAGGAAAAAGAGGTGATTTTTAGCCTCTCTTGATTTTGTACTTAGAAAAAATCCAAATGTTTTTTTTTTTTTCTTTTTTTTTTCTAAGTGTCTGATCGAGAGAAGGAAAAAGAGGTGATTTTTAGCCACTCTCGATTTTGTACTTAGAAAAAATCCAAATTTTTTTTTTTTTTTCCGTTTTTTTTCTAAGTGTCTGATCGAGAGAAGGAAAAAGAGGTGATTTTTAGCCTCTCTCGATTTTGTACTTAGAAAAAATCCAATTTTTTTTTTTTTTTTTCCGTTTTTTTTCTAAGTGTCTGATCGAGAGAAGGAAAAAGAGGTGATTTTTAGCCACTCTCGATTTTGTACTTAGAAAAAATCCAAATTTTTTTTTTTTTTTTTCCGTTTTTTTTCTAAGTGTCTGATCGAGAGAAGGAAAAAGAGGTGATTTTTAGCCTCTCTTGATTTTGTACTTAGAAAAAATCCAAATTTTTTTTTCTTTTTTTCAGTTTTTTTTCTAAGTGTCTGATCGAGAGAAGGAAAAAGAGGTGATTTTTAGCCTCTTTTGATTTTGTACTTAGAAAAAATCCAATTTTTTTTTTTTTTTTTCATTTTTTTTTCTAAGTGTCTGATCGAGAGAAGGAAAAAGAGGTGATTTTTAGCCACTCTCGATTTTGTACTTAGAAAAAATCCAATTTTTTTTTTTTTTTTTTCCGTTTTTTTTCTTAGTGTCTGATCGAGAGAAGGAAAAAGAGGTGATTTTTAGCCTCTCTCGATTTTGTACTTAGAAAAAATCCAAATTTTTTTTTTTTTTTTTTCCGTTTTTTTTCTAAGTGTCTGATCGAGAGAAGGAAAAAGAGGTGATTTTTAGCCTCTCTTGATTTTGTACTTAGAAAAAATCCAATTTTTTTTTTTTTTTTTTCATTTTTTTTCTAAGTGTCTGATCGAGAGAAGGAAAAAGAGGTGATTTTTAGCCTCTCTTGATTTTGTACTAAGAAAAAATCCAATTTTTTTTTTTTTTTTTTTTTTTCTAAGTGTCTGATCGAGAGAAGGAAAAAGAGGTGATTTTTAGCCTCTCTTGATTTTGTACTTAGAAAAAATCCAATTTTTTTTTTTTTTTTCATTTTTTTTTCTAAGTGTCTGATCGAGAGAAGGAAAAAGAGGTGATTTTTAGCCACTCTCGATTTTGTACTTAGAAAAAATCAAAATTTTTTTTTTTTTTTTTTTCCGTTTTTTTTCTAAGTGTCTGATCGAGAGAAGGAAAAAGAAGTGATTTTTAGCCTCTCTCGATTTTGTACTTAGAAAAAATCAAAATTTTTTATTTTTTTTTTCTCCGTTTTTTTTCTAAGTGTCTGATCGAGAGAAGGAAAAAGAGGTGATTTTTAGCCTCTCTTGATTTTGTACTTAGAAAAAATCCAATTTTTTTTTTTTTTTTTTTCATTTTTTTTTCTAAGTGTCTGATCGAGAGAAGGAAAAAGAGGTGATTTTTAGCCACTCTCGATTTTGTACTTAGAAAAAATCCAAATTTTTTATTTTTTTTTTTCCGTTTTTTTCTAAGTGTCTGATCGAGAGAAGGAAAAAGAGGTGATTTTTAGCCACTCTCGATTTTGTACTTAGAAAAAATCCAAATTTTTTTTTTTTTTTTCCGTTTTTTTTCTAAGTGTCTGATCGAGAGAAGGAAAAAGAGGTGATTTTTAGCCTCTCTCGATTTTGTACTTAGAAAAAATCCAAATTTTTTTTTTTTTTTTTCAGTTTTTTTTCTAAGTGTCTGATCGAGAGAAGGAAAAAGAGGTGATTTTTAGCCTCTCTTGATTTTGTACTTAGAAAAAATCCAATTTTTTTTAATTTTTTTCATTTTTTTTTCTAAGTGTCTGATCGAGAGAAGGAAAAAGAGGTGATTTTTAGCCACTCTCGATTTAGTACTTAGAAAAAATCCAAATTTTTTTTTTTTTTTTTCCGTTTTTTTTCTAAGTGTCTGATCGAGAGAAGGAAAAAGAGGTGATTTTTAGCCACTCTCGATTTTGTACTTAGAAAAAATCCAAATTTTTTTTTTTTTTTTCCGTTTTTTTTCTAAGTGTCTGATCGAGAGAAAGAAAAAGAGGTGATTTTTAGCCTCTCTCGATTTTGTACTTAGAAAAAATCCAATTTTTTTTTTTTTTTTTTTCATTTTTTTTTCTAAGTGTCTGATCGAGAGAAGGAAAAAGAGGTGATTTTTAGCCACTCTCGATTTTGTACTTAGAAAAAATCCAAATTTTTTTTTTTTTTTTTTCCGTTTTTTTTCTTAGTGTCTGATCGAGAGAAGGAAAAAGAGGTGATTTTTAGCCTCTCTCGATTTTGTACTTAGAAAAAATCCGAATTTTTTTTTTTTTTTTTTCCGTTTTTTTTCTAAGTGTGTGATCGAGAGAAGGAAAAAGAGGTGATTTTTAGCCTCTCTTGATTTTGTACTTAGAAAAAATCCAATTTTTTTTTTTTTTTTTCATTTTTTTTTCTAAGTGTCTGATCGAGAGAAGGAAAAAGAGGTGATTTTTAGCCACTCTCCTATTTGTACTTAGAAAAAATCCAAATTTTTTTTTTTTTTTTTTCCGTTTTTTTTCTAAGTGTCTGATCGAGAGAAGGAAAAAGAGGTGATTTTTAGCCTCTCTTGATTTTGTACTTAGAAAAAATCCAATTTTTATTTTTATTTTTTCATTTTTTTTTCTAAGTGTCTGATCGAGAGAAGGAAAAAGAGGTGATTTTTAGCCACTCTCGATTTTGTACTTAGAAAAAATCCAATTTTTTTTTTTTTTTTTTCCGTTTTTTTTCTAAGTGTCTGATCGAGAGAAGGAAAAAGAGGTGATTTTTAGCCTCTCTCGATTTTGTACTTAGAAAAAATCCAAATTTTTTTTTTTTTTTTTCTGTTTTTTTTCTTAGTGTCTGATCGAGAGAAGGAAAAAGAGGTGATTTTTAGCCTCTCTCGATTTTGTACTTAGAAAAAATCCAAATTTTTTTTTTTTTTTTCCGTTTTTTTTCTAAGTGTCTGATCGAGAGAAGGAAAAAGAGGTGATTTTTAGCCTCTCTCGATTTTGTACTTAGAAAAAATCCAATTTTTTTTTTTTTTTTTTTTCATTTTTTTTTCTAAGTGTCTGATCGAGAGAAGGAAAAAGAGGTGATTTTTAGCCACTCTCGATTTTGTACTTAGAAAAAATCCAATTTTTTTTTTTTTTTTTCCGTTTTTTTTCTAAGTGTCTGATCGAGAGAAGGAAAAAGAGGTGATTTTTAGCCACTCTCGATTTTGTACTAAGAAAAATTCCAATTTTTTTTTTTTTTTTTCCGTTTTTTTTCTTAGTGTCTGATCGAGAGAAGGAAAAAGAGGTGATTTTTAGCCTCTCTCGATTTTGTACTTAGAAAAAATCCAAATTTTTTTTTTTTTTTTTTCCGTTTTTTTTCTAAGTGTCTGATCGAGAGAAGGAAAAAGAGGTGATTTTTAGCCTCTCTTGATTTTGTACTTAGAAAAAATCCAATTTTTTTTTTTTTTTTTCATTTTTTTTCTAAGTGTCTGATCGAGAGAAGGAAAAAGAGGTGATTTTTAGCCTCTCTTGATTTTGTACTAAGAAAAAATCCAATTTTTTTTTTTTTTTTTCATTTTTTTTTCTAAGTGTCTGATCGAGAGAAGGAAAAAGAGGTGATTTTTAGCCTCTCTTGATTTTGTACTTAGAAAAAATCCAATTTTTTTTTTTTTTTTTCATTTTTTTTTCTAAGTGTCTGATCGAGAGAAGGAAAAAGAGGTGATTTTTAGCCACTCTCGATTTTGTACTTAGAAAAAATCAAAATTTTTTTTTTTTTTTTTTCCGTTTTTTTTCTAAGTGTCTGATCGAGAGAAGGAAAAAGAGGTGATTTTTAGCCTCTCTCGATTTTGTACTTAGAAAAAATCAAAAATTTTTTTTTTTTTTTCTCCGTTTTTTTTCTAAGTGTCTGATCGAGAGAAGGAAAAAGAGGTGATTTTTAGCCTCTCTTGATTTTGTACTTAGAAAAAATCCAATTTTTTTTTTTTTTTTTTTCATTTTTTTTTCTAAGTGTCTGATCGAGAGAAGGAAAAAGAGGTGATTTTTAGCCACTCTCGATTTTGTACTTAGAAAAAATCCAAATTTTTTTTTTTTTTTTTTCCGTTTTTTTCTAAGTGTCTGATCGAGAGAAGGAAAAAGAGGTGATTTTTAGCCACTCTCGATTTTGTACTTAGAAAAAATCCAAATTTTTTTTTTTTTTTCCGTTTTTTTTCTAAGTGTCTGATCGAGAGAAGGAAAAAGAGGTGATTTTTAGCCTCTCTCGATTTTGTACTTAGAAAAAATCCAAATTTTTTTTTTTTTTTTTTCAGTTTTTTTTCTAAGTGTCTGATCGAGAGAAGGAAAAAGAGGTGATTTTTAGCCTCTCTTGATTTTGTACTTAGAAAAAATCCAATTTTTTTTAAATTTTTTTCATTTTTTTTTCTAAGTGTCTGATCGAGAGAAGGAAAAAGAGGTGATTTTTAGCCACTCTCGATTTAGTACTTAGAAAAAATCCAAATTTTTTTTTTTTTTTTTCCGTTTTTTTTCTAAGTGTCTGATCGAGAGAAGGAAAAAGAGGTGATTTTTAGCCACTCTCGATTTTGTACTTAGAAAAAATCCAAATTTTTTTTTTTTTTTTCCGTTTTTTTTCTAAGTGTCTGATCGAGAGAAGGAAAAAGAGGTGATTTTTAGCCTCTCTCGATTTTGTACTTAGAAAAAATCCAATTTTTTTTTTTTTTTTTTTCATTTTTTTTTCTAAGTGTCTGATCGAGAGAAGGAAAAAGAGGTGATTTTTAGCCACTCTCGATTTTGTACTTAGAAAAAATCCAAATTTTTTTTTTTTTTTTTCCGTTTTTTTTCTTAGTGTCTGATCGAGAGAAGGAAAAAGAGGTGATTTTTAGCCTCTCTCGATTTTGTACTTAGAAAAAATCCGAATTTTTTTTTTTTTTTTTTTTCCGTTTTTTTTCTAAGTGTGTGATCGAGAGAAGGAAAAAGAGGTGATTTTAGCCTCTCTTGATTTTGTACTTAGAAAAAATCCAATTTATTTTTTTTTTTTTCATTTTTTTTTCTAAGTGTCTGATCGAGAGAAGGAAAAAGAGGTGATTTTTAGCCACTCTCCTATTTGTACTTAGAAAAAATCCAAATTTTTTTTTTTTTTTTTTTCCGTTTTTTTTCTAAGTGTCTGATCGAGAGAAGGAAAAAGAGGTGATTTTTAGCCTCTCTTGATTTTGTACTTAGAAAAAATCCAATTTTTATTTTTATTTTTTCATTTTTTTTTCTAAGTGTCTGATCGAGAGAAGGAAAAAGAGGTGATTTTTAGCCACTCTCGATTTTGTACTTAGAAAAAATCCAATTTTTTTTTTTTTTTTTTCCGTTTTTTTTCTAAGTGTCTGATCGAGAGAAGGAAAAAGAGGTGATTTTTAGCCTCTCTCGATTTTGTACTTAGAAAAAATCCAATTTTTTTTTTTTTTTTCATTTTTTTTTCTAAGTGTCTGACCGAGAGAAGGAAAAAGAGGTGATTTTTAGCCACTCTCGATTTTGTACTTAGAAAAAATCCAATTTTTATTTTTATTTTTTCATTTTTTTTTCTAAGTGTCTGATCGAGAGAAGGAAAAAGAGGTGATTTTTAGCCACTCTCGATTTTGTACTTAGAAAAAATCCAATTTTTTTTTTTTTTTTTTTTTCATTTTTTTTTCTAAGTGTCTGATCGAGAGAAGGAAAAAGAGGTGATTTTTAGCCACTCTCGATTTTGTACTTAGAAAAAATCCAATTTTTTTTTTTTTTTTTCCGTTTTTTTTCTAAGTGTCTGATCGAGAGAAGGAAAAAGAGGTGATTTTTAGCCACTCTCGATTTTGTACTTAGAAAAAATCCAAATTTTTTTTTTTTTTTTTCCGTTTTTTTTCTTAGTGTCTGATCGAGAGAAGGAAAAAGAGGTGATTTTTAGCCTCTCTCGATTTTGTACTTAGAAAAAATCCAAATTTTTTTTTTTTTTTTTCCGTTTTTTTTCTAAGTGTGTGATTGAGAGAAGGAAAAAGAGGTGATTTTTAGCCTCTCTTGATTTTGTACTTAGAAAAAATCCAATTTTTTTTTTTTTTTTTTCATTTTTTTTTCTAAGTGTCTGATCGAGAGAAGGAAAAAGAGGTGATTTTTAGCCACTCTCGATTTTGTACTTAGAAAAAATCCAAATTTTTTTTTTTTTTTTTTCCGTTTTTTTTCTAAGTGTCTGATCGAGAGAAGGAAAAAGAGGTGATTTTTAGCCTCTCTTGATTTTGTACTTAGAAAAAATCCAATTTTTATTTTATTTTTTTCATTTTTTTTTCTAAGTGTCTGATCGAGAGAAGGAAAAAGAGGTGATTTTTAGCCACTCTCGATTTTGTACTTAGAAAAAATCCAATTTTTTTTTTTTTTTTTTTCCGTTTTTTTTCTAAGTGTCTGATCGAGAGAAGGAAAAAGAGGTGATTTTTAGCCTCTCTCGATTTTGTACTTAGAAAAAATCCAATTTTTTTTTTTTTTTTTCATTTTTTTTTCTAAGTGTCTGACCGAGAGAAGGAAAAAGAGGTGATTTTTAGCCACTCTCGATTTTGTACTTAGAAAAAATCCAATTTTTATTTTTATTTTTTCATTTTTTTTTCTAAGTGTCTGATCGAGAGAAGGAAAAGAGGTGATTTTTAGCCACTCTCGATTTTGTACTTAGAAAAAATCCAATTTTTTTTTAATTTTTTTTTCCTTTTTTTTTCTAAGTGTCTGATCGAGAGAAGGAAAAAGAGGTGATTTTTAGCCACTCTCGATTTTGTACTTAGAAAAAATCCAATTTTTTTTTTTTTTTTTTCCGTTTTTTTTCTAAGTGTCTGATCGAGAGAAGGAAAAAGAGGTGATTTTTAGCCACTCTCGATTTTGTACTTAGAAAAAATCCAAATTTTTTTTTTTTTTTTTCCGTTTTTTTTCTTAGTGTCTGATCGAGAGAAGGAAAAAGAGGTGATTTTTAGCCTCTCTCGATTTTGTACTTAGAAAAAAATCCAAATTTTTTTTTTTTTTTTTTTCCGTTTTTTTTCTAAGTGTGTGATCGAGAGAAGGAAAAAGAGGTGATTTTTAGCCTCTCTTGATTTTGTACTTAGAAAAAATCCAATTTTTATTTTATTTTTTCATTTTTTTTTCTAAGTGTCTGATCGAGAGAAGGAAAAAGAGGTGATTTTTAGCCACTCTCGATTTTGTACTTAGAAAAAATCCAATTTTTTTTTTTTTTTTTTCCGTTTTTTTCTAAGTGTCTGATCGAGAGAAGGAAAAAGAGGTGATTTTTAGCCTCTCTCGATTTTGTACTTAGAAAAAATCCAATTTTTTTTTTTTTTTTTTCATTTTTTTTTCTAAGTGTCTGATCGAGAGAAGGAAAAAGAGGTGATTTTTAGCCACTCTCGATTTTGTACTTAGAAAAAATCCAAATTTTTTTTTTTTTTTTCCGTTTTTTTTCTAAGTGTCTGATCGAGAGAAGGAAAAAGAGGTGATTTTTAGCCTCTCTCGATTTTGTACTTAGAAAAAATCCAAATTTTTTTTTTTTTTTTTCCGTTTTTTTTCTAAGTGTCTGATCGAGAGAAGGAAAAAGAGGTGATTTTTAGCCTCTCTCGATTTTGTACTTAGAAAAAAATCCAAATTTTTTTTTTTTTTTTTCCGTTTTTTTTCTAAGTGTCTGATCGAGAGAAGGAAAAAGAGGTGATTTTTAGCCTCTCTTGATTTTGTACTTAGAAAAAATCCAATTTTTTTTTTTTTTTTTCATTTTTTTTTCTAAGTGTCTGATCGAGAGAAGGAAAAAGAGGTGATTTTTAGCCACTCTCGATTTTGTACTTAGAAAAAATCCAATTTTTTTTATTTTTTTTTCCGTTTTTTTTCTCAGTGTCTGATCGAGAGAAGGAAAAAGAGGTGATTTTTAGCCACTCTCGATTTTGTACTTAGAAAAAATCCAATTTTTTTTTTTTTTTTTTCCGTTTTTTTTCTAAGTGTCTGATCGAGAGAAGGAAAAAGAGGTGATTTTTAGCCTCTCTTGATTTTGTACTTAGAAAAAATCCAATTTTTTTATTTTTTTTTTCATTTTTTTTTCTAAGTGTCTGATCGAGAGAAGGAAAAAGAGGTGATTTTTAGCCACTCTCGATTTTGTACTTAGAAAAAATCCAAATTTTTTTTTTTTTTTTTTCCGTTTTTTTCTAAGTGTCTGATCGAGAGAAGGAAAAAGAGGTGATTTTTAGCCTCTCTCGATTTTGTACTTAGAAAAAATCCAAATTTTTTTTTTTTTTTTTCCGTTTTTTTTCTAAGTGTCTGATCGAGAGAAGGAAAAAGAGGTGATTTTTAGCCTCTCTCGATTTTGTACTTAGAAAAAATCCAATTTTTTTTTTTTTTTTTTCTTTTTTTTTCTAAGTGTCTGATCGAGAGAAGGAAAAAAGAGGTGATTTTTAGCCACTCTCGATTTTGTACTTAGAAAAAATCCAAATTTTTTTTTTTTTTTTTCCGTTTTTTTTCTAAGTGTCTGATCGAGAGAAGGAAAAAGAGGTGATTTTTAGCCTCTCTCGATTTTGTACTTAGAAAAAATCCAAATTTTTTTTTTTTTTTTTTTCCGTTTTTTTTCTAAGTGTCTGATCGAGAGAAGGAAAAAGAGGTGATTTTTAGCCTCTCTCGATTTTGTACTTAGAAAAAATCCAAATTTTTTTTTTTTTTTTTTCATTTTTTTTTCTAAGTGTCTGATCGAGAGAAGGAAAAAGAGGTGATTTTTAGCCACTCTCGATTTTGTACTTAGAAAAAATCCAAATTTTTTTTTTTTTTTTTTCCGTTTTTTTTCTAAGTGTCTGATCGAGAGAAGGAAAAAGAGGTGATTTTTAGCCTCTCTTGATTTTGTACTTACAAAAAATCCAATTTTTTTTTTTTTTTTTTTCATTTTTTTTCTAAGTGTCTGATCGAGAGAAGGAAAAAGAGGTGATTTTTAGCCTCTCTCGATTTTGTACTTAGAAAAAATCCAATTTTTTATTTTTTTTTTCATTTTTTTTTCTAAGTGTCTGATCGAGAGAAGGAAAAAGAGGTGATTTTTAGCCACTCTCGATTTTGTACTTAGAAAAAATCCAAATTTTTTTTTTTTTTTTTTCCGTTTTTTTTCTAAGTGTCTGATCGAGAGAAGGAAAAAGAGGTGATTTTTAGCCTCTCTTGATTTTGTACTTAGAAAAAATCCAATTTTTTTTTTTTTTTTTCATTTTTTTTCTAAGTGTCTGATCGAGAGAAGGAAAAAGAGGTGATTTTTAGCCACTCTCGATTTTGTACTTAGAAAAAATCCAATTTTTTTTTTTTTTTTTCCGTTTTTTTTCTAAGTGTCTGATCGAGAGAAGGAAAAAGAGGTGATTTTTAGCCTCTCTCGATTTTGTACTTAGAAAAAATCCAATTTTTTTTTTTTTTTTTCCGTTTTTTTTCTAAGTGTCTGATCGAGAGAAGGAAAAAGAGGTGATTTTTAGCCTCTCTTGATTTTGTACTTAGAAAAAATCCAATTTTTTTTTTTTTTTTTCATTTTTTTTTCTAAGTGTCTGATCGAGAGAAGGAAAAAGAGGTGATTTTTAGCCACTCTCGATTTTGTACTTAGAAAAAATCCAATTTTTTTTTTTTTTTTTTCCGTTTTTTTCTAAGTGTCTGATCGAGAGAAGGAAAAAGAGGTGATTTTTAGCCTCTCTCGATTTTGTACTTAGAAAAAATCCAATTTTTTTTTTTTTTTTTTTCCGTTTTTTTTCTAAGTGTCTGATCGAGAGAAGGAAAAAGAGGTGATTTTTAGCCTCTCTTGATTTTGTACTTAGAAAAAATCCAATTTTTTTTTTTTTTTTTTCCGTTTTTTTTCTAAGTGTCTGATCGAGAGAAGGAAAAAGAGGTGATTTTTAGCCTCTCTCGATTTTGTACTTAGAAAAAATCCAAATTTTTTTTTTTTTTTTTCATTTTTTTTTCTAAGTGTCTGATCGAGAGAAGGAAAAAGAGGTGATTTTTAGCCTCTCTTGATTTTGTACTTAGAAAAAATCCAATTTTTTTTTTTTTTTTTCATTTTTTTTTCTAAGTGTCTGATCGAGAGAAGGAAAAAGAGGTGATTTTTAGCCACTCTCGATTTTGTACTTAGAAAAAATCAAATTTTTTTTTTTTTTTTTCCGTTTTTTTTCTAAGTGTCTGATCGAGAGAAGGAAAAAGAGGTGATTTTTAGCCTCTCTCGATTTTGTACTTAGAAAAAATCAAAATTTTTTATTTTTTTTTTCTCCGTTTTTTTTCTAAGTGTCTGATCGAGAGAAGGAAAAAGAGGTGATTTTTAGCCTCTCTTGATTTTGTACTTAGAAAAATCCAATTTTTTTTTTTTTTTTTTCATTTTTTTTCTAAGTGTCTGATCGAGAGAAGGAAAAAGAGGTGATTTTTAGCCACTCTCGATTTTGTACTTAGAAAAAATCCAAATTTTTTTTTTTTTTTTTCCGTTTTTTTCTAAGTGTCTGATCGAGAGAAGGAAAAAGAGGTGATTTTTAGCCACTCTCGATTTTGTACTTAGAAAAAATCCAAATTTTTTTTTTTTTTTTCCGTTTTTTTTCTAAGTGTCTGATCGAGAGAAGGAAAAAGAGGTGATTTTTAGCCTCTCTCGATTTTGTACTTAGAAAAAATCCAAATTTTTTTTTTTTTTTTTCAGTTTTTTTTCTAAGTGTCTGATCGAGAGAAGGAAAAAGAGGTGATTTTTAGCCTCTCTTGATTTTGTACTTAGAAAAAATCCAATTTTTTTTTAATTTTTTTCATTTTTTTTTCTAAGTGTCTGATCGAGAGAAGGAAAAAGAGGTGATTTTTAGCCACTCTCGATTTAGTACTTAGAAAAAATCCAAATTTTTTTTTTTTTTTTCCGTTTTTTTTCTAAGTGTCTGATCGAGAGAAGGAAAAAGAGGTGATTTTAGCCAATCTCGATTTTGTACTTAGAAAAATCCAATTTTTTTTTTTTTTTTTTCCGTTTTTTTTCTAAGTGTCTGATCGAGAGAAGGAAAAAGAGGTGATTTTTAGCCTCTCTCGATTTTGTACTTAGAAAAAATCCAATTTTTTTTTTTTTTTTTTCATTTTTTTTTCTAAGTGTCTGATCGAGAGAAGGAAAAAGAGGTGATTTTTAGCCACTCTCGATTTTGTACTTAGAAAAAATCCAAATTTTTTTTTTTTTTTTTTTCCGTTTTTTTTCTAAGTGTGTGATCGAGAGAAGGAAAAAGAGGTGATTTTTAGCCTCTCTTGATTTTGTACTTAGAAAAAATCCAATTTTTTTTTTTTTTTTCATTTTTTTTTCTAAGTGTCTGATCGAGAGAAGGAAAAAGAGGTGATTTTTAGCCACTCTCCGATTTGTACTTAGAAAAAATCCAAATTTTTTTTTTTTTTTTTCCGTTTTTTTCTAAGTGTCTGATCGAGAGAAGGAAAAAGAGGTGATTTTTAGCCTCGTCTTGATTTTGTACTTAGAAAAAATCCAATTTTTTTTTTTATTTTTCATTTTTTTTCTAAGTGTCTGATCGAGAGAAGGAAAAAGAGGTGATTTTTAGCCACTCTCGATTTTGTACTTAGAAAAAATCCAATTTTTATTTTTATTTTTTCATTTTTTTTTCTAAGTGTCTGATCGAGAGAAGGAAAAAAGAGGTGATTTTTAGCCACTCTCGATTTTGTACTTAGAAAAAATCCAATTTTTTTTTATTTTTTTTTCCTTTTTTTTTTCTAAGTGTCTGATTCGAGAGAAGGAAAAAGAGGTGATTTTTTAGCCACTCTCGATTTTGTACTTAGAAAAAATCCAATTTTTTTTTTTTTTTTTTCCGTTTTTTTTCTAAGTGTCTGATCGAGAGAAGGAAAAAGAGGTGATTTTTAGCCACTCTCGATTTTGTACTTAGAAAAAATCCAAATTTTTTTTTTTTTTTTCCGTTTTTTTTCTTAGTGTCTGATCGAGAGAAGGAAAAAGAGGTGATTTTTAGCCTCTCTCGATTTTGTACTTAGAAAAAATCCAAATTTTTTTTTTTTTTTTTTCCGTTTTTTTCTAAGTGTGTGATCGAGAGAAGGAAAAAGAGGTGATTTTTAGCCTCTCTTGATTTTGTACTTAGAAAAAATCCAATTTTTATTTTTATTTCTTTCATTTTTTTTTCTAAGTGTCTGATCGAGAGAAGGAAAAAGAGGTGATTTTTAGCCACTCTCGATTTTGTACTTAGAAAAAATCCAATTTTTTTTTTTTTTTTTTTTTCCGTTTTTTTTCTAAGTGTCTGATCGAGAGAAGGAAAAAGAGGTGATTTTTAGCCTCTCTCGATTTTTGTACTTAGAAAAAATCCAATTTTTTTTTTTTTTTTTTCATTTTTTTTCTAAGTGTCTGATCGAGAGAAGGAAAAAGAGGTGATTTTAGCCACTCTCGATTTTGTACTTAGAAAAAATCAAATTTTTTTTTTTTTTTCCGTTTTTTTTCTAAGTGTCTGATCGAGAGAAGGAAAAAGAGGTGATTTTTAGCCTCTCTCGATTTTGTACTTAGAAAAAATCCAAATTTTTTTTTTTTTTTTTCCGTTTTTTTTCTAAGTGTCTGATCGAGAGAAGGAAAAAGAGGTGATTTTTAGCCTCTCTCGATTTTGTACTTAGAAAAAATCCAAATTTTTTTTTTTTTTTTTTCCGTTTTTTTTCTAAGTGTCTGATCGAGAGAAGGAAAAAGAGGTGATTTTTAGCCTCTCTTGATTTTGTACTTAGAAAAAATCCAATTTTTTTTTTTTTTTTTCATTTTTTTTTCTAAGTGTCTGATCGAGAGAAGGAAAAAGAGGTGATTTTTAGCCACTCTCGATTTTGTACTTAGAAAAAATCCAATTTTTTTTATTTTTTTTCCGTTTTTTTTTCTCAGTGTCTGATCGAGAGAAGGAAAAAGAGGTGATTTTTAGCCACTCTCGATTTTGTACTTAGAAAAAATCCAATTTTTTTTTTTTTTTTTTTCCGTTTTTTTTCTAAGTGTCTGATCGAGAGAAGGAAAAAGAGGTGATTTTTAGCCTCTCTTGATTTTGTACTTAGAAAAAAATCCAATTTTTTTATTTTTTTTTTCATTTTTTTTTCTAAGTGTCTGATCGAGAGAAGGAAAAAGAGGTGATTTTTAGCCACTCTCGATTTTGTACTTAGAAAAAATCCAAATTTTTTTTTTTTTTTTTCCGTTTTTTTTCTAAGTGTCTGATCGAGAGAAGGAAAAAGAGGTGATTTTTAGCCTCTCTCGATTTTGTACTTAGAAAAAATCCAAATTTTTTTGTTTTTTTTTTCCGTTTTTTTTCTAAGTGTCTGATCGAGAGAAGGAAAAAGAGGTGATTTTTAGCCTCTCTCGATTTTGTACTTAGAAAAAATCCAATTTTTTTTTTTTTTTTCGTTTTTTTTCTAAGTGTCTGATCGAGAGAAGGAAAAAGAGGTGATTTTTAGCCACTCTCGATTTTGTACTTAGAAAAAATCCAAATTTTTTTTTTTTTTTTTCCGTTTTTTTTCTAAGTGTCTGATCGAGAGAAGGAAAAAGAGGTGATTTTTAGCCTCTCTCGATTTTGTACTTAGAAAAAATCCAATTTTTTTTTTTTTTTTTTCCGTTTTTTTTCTAAGTGTCTGATCGAGAGAAGGAAAAAGAGGTGATTTTTAGCCTCTCTCGATTTTGTACTTAGAAAAAATCCAAATTTTTTTTTTTTTTTTTTCATTTTTTTTTCTAAGTGTCTGATCGAGAGAAGGAAAAAGAGGTGATTTTTAGCCACTCTCGATTTTGTACTTAGAAAAAATCCAAATTTTTTTTTTTTTTTTTTCCGTTTTTTTTCTAAGTGTCTGATCGAGAGAAGGAAAAAGAGGTGATTTTTAGCCTCTCTTGATTTTGTACTTACAAAAAATCCAATTTTTTTTTTTTTTTTTTCATTTTTTTTCTAAGTCTCTGATCGAGAGAAGGAAAAAGAGGTGATTTTTAGCCTCTCTCGATTTTGTACTTAGAAAAAATCCAAATTTTTTTTTTTTTTTTTCATTTTTTTTCTAAGTGTCTGATCGAGAGAAGGAAAAAGAGGTGATTTTTAGCCACTCTCGATTTTGTACTTAGAAAAAATCCAAATTTTTTTTTTTTTTTTTTTCCGTTTTTTTTCTAAGTGTCTGATCGAGAGAAGGAAAAAGAGGTGATTTTTAGCCTCTCTTGATTTTGTACTTAGAAAAAATCCAATTTTTTTTTTTTTTTTTCATTTTTTTTTCTAAGTGTCTGATCGAGAGAAGGAAAAAGAGGTGATTTTTAGCCACTCTCGATTTTGTACTTAGAAAAAATCCAATTTTTTTTTTTTTTTTTTCCGTTTTTTTTTCTAAGTGTCTGATCGAGAGAAGGAAAAAGAGGTGATTTTTAGCCTCTCTCGATTTTGTACTTAGAAAAAATCCAATTTTTTTTTTTTTTTTTTCCGTTTTTTTTCTAAGTGTCTGATCGAGAGAAGGAAAAAGAGGTGATTTTTAGCCTCTCTTGATTTTGTACTTAGAAAAAATCCAATTTTTTTTTTTTTTTTTCATTTTTTTTCTAAGTGTCTGATCGAGAGAAGGAAAAAGAGGTGATTTTTAGCCTCTCTTGATTTTGTACTAAGAAAAAATCCAATTTTTTTTTTTTTTTTTTTCATTTTTTTTTTCTAAGTGTCTGATCGAGAGAAGGAAAAAGAGGTGATTTTTAGCCTCTCTTGATTTTGTACTTAGAAAAAATCCAATTTTTTTTTTTTTTTTTCATTTTTTTTTCTAAGTGTCTGATCGAGAGAAGGAAAAAGAGGTGATTTTTAGCCACTCTCGATTTTGTACTTAGAAAAAATCAAAATTTTTTTTTTTTTTTTCCGTTTTTTTTCTAAGTGTCTGATCGAGAGAAGGAAAAAGAGGTGATTTTTAGCCTCTCTCGATTTTGTACTTAGAAAAAATCAAAATTTTTTATTTTTTTTTTCTCCGTTTTTTTTCTAAGTGTCTGATCGAGAGAAGGAAAAAGAGGTGATTTTTAGCCTCTCTTGATTTTGTACTTAGAAAAAATCCAATTTTTTTTTTTTTTTTTTTCATTTTTTTTTCTAAGTGTCTGATCGAGAGAAGGAAAAAGAGGTGATTTTTAGCCACTCTCGATTTTGTACTTAGAAAAAATCCAAATTTTTTTTTTTTTTTTTTTCCGTTTTTTTCTAAGTGTCTGATCGAGAGAAGGAAAAAGAGGTGATTTTTAGCCACTCTCGATTTTGTACTTAGAAAAAATCCAAATTTTTTTTTTTTTTTTCCGTTTTTTTTCTAAGTGTCTGATCGAGAGAAGGAAAAAGAGGTGATTTTTAGCCTCTCTCGATTTTGTACTTAGAAAAAATCCAAATTTTTTTTTTTTTTTTTCAGTTTTTTTTCTAAGTGTCTGATCGAGAGAAGGAAAAAGAGGTGATTTTTAGCCTCTCTTGATTTTGTACTTAGAAAAAATCCAATTTTTTTTTAATTTTTTTCATTTTTTTTTCTAAGTGTCTGATCGAGAGAAGGAAAAAGAGGTGATTTTTAGCCACTCTCGATTTAGTACTTAGAAAAAATCCAAATTTTTTTTTTTTTTTTTCCGTTTTTTTTCTAAGTGTCTGATCGAGAGAAGGAAAAAGAGGTGATTTTTAGCCACTCTCGATTTTGTACTTAGAAAAAATCCAAATTTTTTTTTTTTTTTTTCATTTTTTTTTCTAAGTGTCTGATCGAGAGAAGGAAAAAGAGGTGATTTTTAGCCACTCTCGATTTTGTACTTAGAAAAAATCCAAATTTTTTTTTTTTTTTTTTCCGTTTTTTTTCTAAGTGTGTGATCGAGAGAAGGAAAAAGAGGTGATTTTTAGCCTCTCTTGATTTTGTACTTAGAAAAAATCCAATTTTTTTTTTTTTTTTTCATTTTTTTTTCTAAGTGTCTGATCGAGAGAAGGAAAAAGAGGTGATTTTTAGCCACTCTCCTATTTGTACTTAGAAAAAATCCAAATTTTTTTTTTTTTTTTTCCGTTTTTTTTCTAAGTGTCTGATCGAGAGAAGGAAAAAGAGGTGATTTTTAGCCTCTCTTGATTTTGTACGTAGAAAAAATCCAATTTTTATTTTTATTTTTTCATTTTTTTTTCTAAGTGTCTGATCGAGAGAAGGAAAAAGAGGTGATTTTTAGCCACTCTCGATTTTGTACTTAGAAAAAATCCAATTTTTTTTTTTTTTTTTTTCCGTTTTTTTTCTAAGTGTCTGATCGAGAGAAGGAAAAAGAGGTGATTTTTAGCCTCTCTCGATTTTGTACTTAGAAAAAATCCAATTTTTATTTTTTTTTTTCATTTTTTTTTCTAAGTGTCTGACCGAGAGAAGGAAAAAGAGGTGATTTTTAGCCACTCTCGATTTTGTACTTAGAAAAAATCCAATTTTTATTTTTATTTTTTCATTTTTTTTTCTAAGTGTCTGATCGAGAGAAGGAAAAAGAGGTGATTTTTAGCCACTCTCGATTTTGTACTTAGAAAAAATCCAATTTTTTTTTTTTTTTTTTTCATTTTTTTTTTCTAAGTGTCTGATCGAGAGAAGGAAAAAGAGGTGATTTTTAGCCACTCTCGATTTTGTACTTAGAAAAAATCCAATTTTTTTTTTTTTTTTTTCCGTTTTTTTTCTAAGTGTCTGATCGAGAGAAGGAAAAAGAGGTGATTTTTAGCCACTCTCGATTTTGTACTTAGAAAAAATCCAAATTTTTTTTTTTTTTTCCGTTTTTTTTCTTAGTGTCTGATCGAGAGAAGGAAAAAGAGGTGATTTTTAGCCTCTCTCGATTTTGTACTTAGAAAAAATCCAAATTTTTTTTTTTTTTTTTTCCGTTTTTTTTCTAAGTGTGTGATCGAGAGAAGGAAAAAGAGGTGATTTTTAGCCTCTCTTGATTTTGTACTTAGAAAAAATCCAATTTTTTTTTTTTTTTTTTCTTTTTTTTTTCTAAGTGTCTGATCGAGAGAAGGAAAAAGAGGTGATTTTTAGCCACTCTCGATTTTGTACTTAGAAAAAATCCAAATTTTATTTTTTTTTTTTTCCGTTTTTTTTCTAAGTGTCTGATCGAGAGAAGGAAAAAGAGGTGATTTTTAGCCACTCTCGATTTTGTACTTAGAAAAAATCCAATTTTTTTTTTTTTTTTTTCCGTTTTTTTCTAAGTGTCTGATCGAGAGAAGGAAAAAGAGGTGATTTTTAGCCTCTCTCGATTTTGTACTAAGAAAAATCCAATTTTTTTTTTTTTTTTCATTTTTTTTTCTAAGTGTCTGACCGAGAGAAGGAAAAAGAGGTGATTTTTTAGCCACTCTCGATTTTGTACTTAGAAAAAATCCAATTTTTATTTTTATTTTTTCATTTTTTTTTCTAAGTGTCTGATCGAGAGAAGGAAAAAGAGGTGATTTTTAGCCACTCTCGATTTTGTACTTAGAAAAAATCCAATTTTTTTTTTTTTTTTTTTTCATTTTTTTTTCTAAGTGTCTGATCGAGAGAAGGAAAAAGAGGTGATTTTTAGCCACTCTCGATTTTGTACTTAGAAAAAATCCAATTTTTTTTTTTTTTTTTTCCGTTTTTTTTCTAAGTGTCTGATCGAGAGAAGGAAAAAGAGGTGATTTTTAGCCACTCTCGATTTTGTACTTAGAAAAAATCCAAATTTTTTTTTTTTTTTTCCGTTTTTTTTCTTAGTGTCTGATCGAGAGAAGGAAAAAGAGGTGATTTTTAGCCTCTCTCGATTTTGTACTTAGAAAAAATCCAATTTTTTTTTTTTTTTTTTCCGTTTTTTTTCTAAGTGTGTGATCGAGAGAAGGAAAAAGAGGTGATTTTTAGCCTCTCTTGATTTTGTACTTAGAAAAAATCCAATTTTTTTTTTTTTTTTCATTTTTTTTCTAAGTGTCTGATCGAGAGAAGGAAAAAGAGGTGATTTTTAGCCACTCTCGATTTTGTACTTAGAAAAAATCCAAATTTTATTTTTTTTTTTCCGTTTTTTTTCTAAGTGTCTGATCGAGAGAAGGAAAAAGAGGTGATTTTTAGCCTCTCTTGATTTTGTACTTAGAAAAAATCCAATTTTTATTTTTATTTTTTTCATTTTTTTTTCTAAGTGTCTGATCGAGAGAAGGAAAAAGAGGTGATTTTTAGCCACTCTCGATTTTGTACTTAGAAAAAATCCAATTTTTTTTTTATTTTTTTTCCGTTTTTTTTCTAAGTGTCTGATCGAGAGAAGGAAAAAGAGGTGATTTTTAGGCCTCTCTCGATTTTGTACTTAGAAAAAATCCAATTTTTTTTTTTTTTTTTTTCATTTTTTTTTCTAAGTGTCTGATCGAGAGAAGGAAAAAGAGGTGATTTTTAGCCACTCTCGATTTTGTACTTAGAAAAAATCCAAATTTTTTTTTTTTTTTTCCGTTTTTTTTCTAAGTGTCTGATCGAGAGAAGGAAAAAGAGGTGATTTTTAGCCTCTCTCGATTTTGTACTTAGAAAAAATCCAAATATATTTTTTTTTTTTCCGTTTTTTTTCTAAGTGTCTGATCGAGAGAAGGAAAAAGAGGTGATTTTTAGCCTCTCTCGATTTTGTACTTAGAAAAAAAAATCCAATTTTTATTTTTATTTTTTTCATTTTTTTTTCTAAGTGTCTGATCGAGAGAAGGAAAAAGAGGTGATTTTTAGCCACTCTCGATTTTGTACTTAGAAAAAATCCAATTTTTTTTTTTTTTTTTTTCCGTTTTTTTTCTAAGTGTCTGATCGAGAGAAGGAAAAAGAGGTGATTTTTAGCCTCTCTCGATTTTGTACTTAGAAAAAATCCAATTTTTTTTTTTTTTTTTCATTTTTTTTTCTAAGTGTCTGACCGAGAGAAGGAAAAAGAGGTGATTTTTAGCCACTCTCGATTTTGTACTTAGAAAAAATCCAATTTTTATTTTTATTTTTTCATTTTTTTTTCTAAGTGTCTGATCGAGAGAAGGAAAAAGAGGTGATTTTTAGCCACTCTCGATTTTGTACTTAGAAAAAATCCAATTTTTTTTTTTTTTTTTTCATTTTTTTTTCTAAGTGTCTGATCGAGAGAAGGAAAAAGAGGTGATTTTTAGCCACTCTCGATTTTGTACTTAGAAAAAATCCAATTTTTTTTTTTTTTTTTCCGTTTTTTTTCTAAGTGTCTGATCGAGAGAAGGAAAAAGAGGTGATTTTTAGCCACTCTCGATTTTGTACTTAGAAAAAATCCAAATTTTTTTTTTTTTTTTCCGTTTTTTTTCTTAGTGTCTGATCGAGAGAAGGAAAAAGAGGTGATTTTTAGCCTCTCTCGATTTTGTACTTAGAAAAAATCCAAATTTTTTTTTTTTTTTTTTCCGTTTTTTTTCTAAGTGTGTGATCGAGAGAAGGAAAAAGAGGTGATTTTTAGCCTCTCTTGATTTTGTACTTAGAAAAAATCCAATTTTTTTTTTTTTTTTTTCATTTTTTTTTCTAAGTGTGTGATCGAGAGAAGGAAAAAGAGGTGATTTTTAGCCACTCTCGATTTTGTACTTAGAAAAAATCCAAATTTTTTTTTTTTTTTTTCCGTTTTTTTTCTAAGTGTCTGATCGAGAGAAGGAAAAAGAGGTGATTTTTAGCCTCTCTTGATTTTGTACTTAGAAAAAATCCAATTTTTATTTTTATTTTTTTCATTTTTTTTTCTAAGTGTCTGATCGAGAGAAGGAAAAAGAGGTGATTTTTAGCCACTCTCGATTTTGTACTTAGAAAAAATCCAATTTTTTTTTTTTTTTTTTTCCGTTTTTTTTCTAAGTGTCTGATCGAGAGAAGGAAAAAGAGGTGATTTTTAGCCTCTCTCGATTTTGTACTTAGAAAAAATCCAATTTTTTTTTTTTTTTTTCATTTTTTTTTCTAAGTGTCTGATCGAGAGAAGGAAAAAGAGGTGATTTTTAGCCACTCTCGATTTTGTACTTAGAAAAAATCCAATTTTTTTTTTTTTTTTCCGTTTTTTTTCTAAGTGTCTGATCGAGAGAAGGAAAAAGAGGTGATTTTTAGCCTCTCTCGATTTTGTACTTAGAAAAAATCCAAATTTTTTTTTTTTTTTTCCGTTTTTTTTCTAAGTGTCTGATCGAGAGAAGGAAAAAGAGGTGATTTTTAGCCTCTCTCGATTTTGTACTTAGAAAAAATCCAAATTTTTTTTTTTTTTTTCCGTTTTTTTTCTAAGTGTCTGATCGAGAGAAGGAAAAAGAGGTGATTTTTAGCCTCTCTTGATTTTGTACTTAGAAAAAATCCAATTTTTTTTTTTTTTTTTTTCATTTTTTTTTCTAAGTGTCTGATCGAGAGAAGGAAAAAGAGGTGATTTTTAGCCACTCTCGATTTTGTACTTAGAAAAAATCCAATTTTTTTTATTTTTTTTTCCGTTTTTTTTCTCAGTGTCTGATCGAGAGAAGGAAAAAGAGGTGATTTTTAGCCACTCTCGATTTTGTACTTAGAAAAAATCCAATTTTTTTTTTTTTTTTTTTCCGTTTTTTTTCTAAGTGTCTGATCGAGAGAAGGAAAAAGAGGTGATTTTTAGCCTCTCTTGATTTTGTACTTAGAAAAAATCCAATTTTTTTTTTTTTTTCATTTTTTTTTCTAAGTGTCTGATCGAGAGAAGGAAAAAGAGGTGATTTTTAGCCACTCTCGATTTTGTACTTAGAAAAAATCCTAATTTTTTTTTTTTTTTTTCCGTTTTTTTTCTAAGTGTCTGATCGAGAGAAGGAAAAAGAGGTGATTTTTAGCCTCTCTCGATTTTGTACTTAGAAAAAATCCAAATTTTTTTTTTTTTTTTTTCCGTTTTTTTTCTAAGTGTCTGATCGAGAGAAGGAAAAAGAGGTGATTTTTAGCCTCTCTCGATTTTGTACTTAGAAAAAATCCAATTTTTTTTTTTTTTTTTCTTTTTTTTTTCTAAGTGTCTGATCGAGAGAAGGAAAAAGAGGTGATTTTTAGCCACTCTCGATTTTGTACTTAGAAAAAATCCAAATTTTTTTTTTTTTTTTTTCCGTTTTTTTTCTAAGTGTCTGATCGAGAGAAGGAAAAAGAGGTGATTTTTAGCCTCTCTCGATTTTGTACTTAGAAAAAATCCAAATTTTTTTTTTTTTTTTTCCGTTTTTTTTCTAAGTGTCTGATCGAGAGAAGGAAAAAGAGGTGATTTTTAGCCTCTCTCGATTTTGTACTTAGAAAAAATCCAAATTTTTTTTTTTTTTTTGTCATTTTTTTTTCTAAGTGTCTGATCGAGAGAAGGAAAAAGAGGTGATTTTTAGCCACTCTCGATTTTGTACTTAGAAAAAATCCAAATTTTTTTTTTTTTTTTTTCATTTTTTTTCTAAGTGTCTGATCGAGAGAAGGAAAAAGAGGTGATTTTTAGCCTCTCTTGATTTTGTACTTAGAAAAAATCCAATTTTTTTTTTTTTTTTTTCATTTTTTTTCTAAGTGTCTGATCGAGAGAAGGAAAAAGAGGTGATTTTTAGCCTCTCTCGATTTTGTACTTAGAAAAAATCCAAATTTTTTTTTTTTTTTTTTCATTTTTTTTTCTAAGTGTCTGATCGAGAGAAGGAAAAAGAGGTGATTTTTAGCCACTCTCGATTTTGTACTTAGAAAAAATCCAAATTTTTTTTTTTTTTTTTTCCGTTTTTTTTCTAAGTGTCTGATCGAGAGAAGGAAAAAGAGGTGATTTTTAGCCTCTCTTGATTTTGTACTTAGAAAAAATCCAATTTTTTTTTTTTTTTTTTCATTTTTTTTTCTAAGTGTCTGATCGAGAGAAGGAAAAAGAGGTGATTTTTAGCCACTCTCGATTTTGTACTTAGAAAAAATCCAAATTTTTTTTTTTTTTTTTCCGTTTTTTTTCTAAGTGTCTGATCGAGAGAAGGAAAAAGAGGTGATTTTTAGCCTCTCTCGATTTTGTACTTAGAAAAAATCCAATTTTTTTTTTTTTTTTTCCGTTTTTTTTCTAAGTGTCTGATCGAGAGAAGGAAAAAGAGGTGATTTTTAGCCTCTCTTGATTTTGTACTTAGAAAAAATCAAATTTTTTTTTTTTTTTTTCTTTTTTTTTTCTAAGTGTCTGATCGAGAGAAGGAAAAAGAGGTGATTTTTAGCCACTCTCGATTTTGTACTTAGAAAAAATCCAAATTTTTTTTTTTTTTTTTCCCGTTTTTTTTCTAAGTGTCTGATCGAGAGAAGGAAAAAGAGGTGATTTTTAGCCTCTCTCGATTTTGTACTTAGAAAAAATCCAAATTTTTTTTTTTTTTTTTCAGTTTTTTTTCTAAGTGTCTGATCGAGAGAAGGAAAAAGAGGTGATTTTTAGCCTCTTTTGATTTTGTACTTAGAAAAAATCCAATTTTTTTTTTTTTTTTTTCATTTTTTTTCTAAGTGTCTGATCGAGGGAAGGAAAAAGAGGTGATTTTTAGCCACTCTCGATTTAGTATTTAGAAAAAATCCAAATTTTTTTTTTTTTTTTTCCGTTTTTTTTCTTAGTGTCTGATCGAGAGAAGGAAAAAGAGTTGATTTTTAGCCTCTCTCGATTTTGTACTTAGAAAAAATCCAAATTTTTTTTTTTTTTTTTTCCGTTTTTTTTCTAAGTGTCTGATCGAGAGAAGGAAAAAGAGGTGATTTTTAGCCTCTCTTGATTTTGTACTTAGAAAAAATCCAATTTTTTTTTTTTTTTTTTCATTTTTTTTTCTAAGTGTCTGATCGAGAGAAGGAAAAAGAGGTGATTTTTAGCCACTCTCGATTTTGTACTTAGAAAAAATCCAATTTTTTTTTTTTTTTTTTTCCGTTTTTTTTTCTAAGTGTCTGATCGAGAGAAGGAAAAAGAGGTGATTTTTAGCCTCTCTTGATTTTGTACTTAGAAAAAATCCAATTTTTTTTTTTTTTTTTCATTTTTTTTTCTAAGTGTCTGATCGAGAGAAGGAAAAAGAGGTGATTTTTAGCCACTCTCGATTTTGTACTTAGAAAAAATCCAAATTTTTTTTTTTTTTTTCCGTTTTTTTTCTAAGTGTCTGATCGAGAGAAGGAAAAAGAGGTGATTTTTAGCCTCTCTTGATTTTGTACTTAGAAAAAATCCAATTTTTTTTTTTTTTTTTCATTTTTTTTTCTAAGTGTCTGATCGAGAGAAGGAAAAAGAGGTGATTTTTAGCCACTCTCGATTTTGTACTTAGAAAAAATCAAAATTTTATTTTTTTTTTTTTCCGTTTTTTTTCTAAGTGTCTGATCGAGAGAAGGAAAAAGAGGTGATTTTTAGCCTCTCTTGATTTTGTACTTAGAAAAAATCCAATTTTTTTTTCATTTTTTTTTCTAAGTGTCTGATCGAGAGAAGGAAAAAGAGGTGATTTTTAGCCACTGTCGATTTTGTACTTAGAAAAAATCCAAATTTTTTATTTTTTTTTTCCGTTTTTTTTCTAAGTGTCTGATCGAGAGAAGGAAAAAGAGGTGATTTTTAGCCTCTCTCGATTTTGTACTTAGAAAAAATCCAATTTTTTTTTTTTTTTTTCAGTTTTTTTTCTAAGTGTCTGATCGAGAGAAGGAAAAAGAGGTGATTTTTAGCCACTCTCGATTTTGTACTTAGAAAAAATCCAATTTTTTTTTTTTTTTTTTTCCGTTTTTTTTCTTAGTGTCTGATCGAGAGAAGGAAAAAGAGGTGATTTTTAGCCTCTCTCGATTTTGTACTTAGAAAAAATCCAATTTTTTTTTTTTTTTTTTCCGTTTTTTTTCTAAGTGTCTGATCGAGAGAAGGAAAAAGAGGTGATTTTTAGCCTCTCTCGATTTTGTACTTAGAAAAAATCCAAATTTTTTTTTTTTTTTTTTCCGTTTTTTTTCTAAGTGTCTGATCGAGAGAAGGAAAAAGAGGTGATTTTTAGCCTCTCTCGATTTTGTACTTAGAAAAAAATCCAAATTTTTTTTTTTTTTTTTTTTTTCCGTTTTTTTTCTAAGTGTCTGATCGAGAGAAGGAAAAAGAGGTGATTTTTAGCCTCTCTCGATTTTGTACTTAGAAAAAATCCACTTTTTTTTTTTTTTTTTTCCGTTTTTTTTCTAAGTGTCTGATCGAGAGAAGGAAAAAGAGGTGATTTTTAGCCTCTCTCGATTTTGTATTTAG
Source organism: Entelurus aequoreus (assembly GCF_033978785.1). NCBI lineage: Eukaryota > Metazoa > Chordata > Actinopteri > Syngnathiformes > Syngnathidae > Entelurus > Entelurus aequoreus. The sequence continues at coordinate 286,758 of NW_026907982.1, forward strand.
AAAAAATCCAAATTTTTATTTTTTTTTTTTTCCGTTTTTTTTTCTAAGTGTCTGATCGAGAGAAGGAAAAAGAGGTGATTTTTAGCCTCTCTCGATTTTGTACTTAGAAAAAATCCAAATTTTTTTTTTTTTTTTTCCGTTTTTTTTCTAAGTGTCTGATCGAGAGAAGGAAAAAGAGGTGATTTTTAGCCTCTCTCGATTTTGTACTTAGAAAAAAATCCAAATTTTTTTTATTTTTTTTTCCCGTTTTTTTTCTAAGTGTCTGATCGAGAGAAGGAAAAAGAGGTGATTTTTAGCCTCTCTCGATTTTGTACTTAGAAAAAAATCCAAATTTTTTTTTTTTTTTTTTTTTTCCGTTTTTTTTCTAAGTGTCTGATCGAGAGAAGGAAAAAGAGGTGATTTTTAGCCTCTCTCGATTTTGTACTTAGAAAAAATCCAAATTTTTTTTTTTTTTTTTTCCGTTTTTTTTCTAAGTGTCTGATCGAGAGAAGGAAAAAGAGGTGATTTTTAGCCTCTCTCGATTTTGTACTTAGAAAAAATCCAAATTATTATTTTTTTTTTTTCCGTTTTTTTTCTAAGTGTCTGATCGAGAGAAGGAAAAAGAGGTGATTTTTAGCCTCTCTCGATTTTGTACTCAGAAAAAAATCCAAATTTTTTTTTTATTATTATTTTTTTTCCGTTTTTTTTCTAAGTGTCTGATCGAGAGAAGGAAAAAGAGGTGATTTTTAGCCTCTCTCGATTTTGTACTTAGAAAAAAATCCAAATTTTTTTTTTTTTTTTTTTTTTTCCGTTTTTTTTCCAAGTGTCTGATCGAGAGAAGGAAAAAGAGGTGATTTTTAGCCTCTCTCGATTTTGTACTTAGAAAAAATCCAATTTTTTTTTTTTTTTTTTCCGTTTTTTTTCTAAGTGTCTGATCGAGAGAAGGAAAAAGAGGTGATTTTTAGCCTCTCTCGATTTTGTACTTAGAAAAAATCCAATTTTCTTTTTTTTTTTTCCGTTTTTTTTCTAAGTGTCTGATCGAGAGAAGGAAAAAGAGGTGATTTTTAGCCTCTCTCGATTTTGTACTTAGAAAAAATCCAAATTTTTTTTTTTTTTTTCATTTTTTTTTCTAAGTGTCTGACCGAGAGAAAGAAAAAGAGGTGATTTTTAGCCACTCTCGATTTTGTACTTAGAAAAAATCCAAATTTATTTTTTTTTTTTTCCGTTTTTTTTCTAAGTGTCTGATCGAGAGAAGGAAAAAGAGGTGATTTTTAGCCTCTCTCGATTTTGTACTTAGAAAAAAATCCAAAATTTTTTTTATTTTTTTTTCCCGTTTTTTTTCTAAGTGTCTGATCGAGAGAAGGAAAAAGAGGTGATTTTTAGCCTCTCTCGATTTTGTACTTAGAAAAAAATCAAAATTTTTTATTATTTTTTTTTTTTCCGTTTTTTTTCTAAGTGTCTGATCGAGAGAAGGAAAAATAGGTGATTTTTAGCCTCTCTCGATTTTGTACTTAGAAAAAATCCAAATTTTTTATTTTTTTTTTCCGTTTTTTTTCTAAGTGTCTGATCGAGAGAAGGAAAAAGAGGTGATTTTTAGCCTCTCTCGATTTTGTACTTAGAAAAAATCCAAATTTTTTTTTTTTTTTTCCGTTTTTTTTCTAAGTGTCTGATCGAGAGAAGGAAAAAGAGGTGATTTTTAGCCTCTCTCGATTTTGTACTTAGAAAAAAATCCAAATTTTTTTTTTATTATTTTTTTTTTTCCGTTTTTTTTCTAAGTGTCTGATCGAGAGAAGGAAAAAGAGGTGATTTTTAGCCTCTCTCGATTTTGTACTTAGAAAAAAATCCAAATTTTTTTTTTTTTTTTTTTTTTCCGTTTTTTTTCCAAGTGTCTGATCGAGAGAAGGAAAAAGAGGTGATTTTTAGCCTCTCTCGATTTTGTACTTTGAAAAAATCCAATTTTTTTTTTTTTTTTTTCCGTTTTTTTTCTAAGTGTCTGATCGAGAGAAGGAAAAAGAGGTGATTTTTAGCCTCTCTCGATTTTGTACTTAGAAAAAATCCAATTTTTTTTTTTTTTTTTTCCGTTTTTTTTCTAAGTGTCTGATCGAGAGAAGGAAAAAGAGGTGATTTTTAGCCTCTCTCGATTTTGTACTTAGAAAAAATCAAAATTTTTTTTTTTTTTTCATTTTTTTTTCTAAGTGTCTGACCGAGAGAAGGAAAAAGAGGTGATTTTTAGCCACTCTCGATTTTGTACTTAGAAAAAATCCAATTTTTATTTTTATTTTTTCATTTTTTTTTCTAAGTGTCTGATCGAGAGAAGGAAAAAGAGGTGATTTTTAGCCACTCTCGATTTTGTACTTAGAAAAAATCCAATTTTTTTTTTTTTTTTTTTTCATTTTTTTTTCTAAGTGTTTGATCGAGAGAAGGAAAAAGAGGTGATTTTTAGCCACTCTCGATTTTGTACTTAGAAAAAATCCAATTTTTTTTTTTTTTTTTTCCGTTTTTTTTCTAAGTGTCTGATCGAGAGAAGGAAAAAGAGGTGATTTTTAGCCACTCTCGATTTTGTACTTAGAAAAAATCAAAATTTTTTTTTTTTTTTTTTCCGTTTTTTTTCTAAGTGTCTGATCGAGAGAAGGAAAAAGAGGTGATTTTTAGCCTCTCTCGATTTTGTACTTAGAAAAAATCCAAATTTTTTTTTTTTTTTTTTCCGTTTTTTTTCTAAGTGTGTGATCGAGAGAAGGAAAAAGAGGTGATTTTTAGCCTCTCTTGATTTTGTACTTAGAAAAAATCCAATTTTTTTTTTTTTTTTTTCATTTTTTTTTCTAAGTGTCTGATCGAGAGAAGGAAAAAGAGGTGATTTTTAGCCACTCTCGATTTTGTACTTAGAAAAAATCCAATTTTTTTTTTTTTTTTTTCCGTTTTTTTTCTAAGTGTCTGATCGAGAGAAGGAAAAAGAGGTGATTTTTAGCCTCTCTCGATTTTGTACTTAGAAAAAATCCAATTTTTTTTTTTTTTTTTTCATTTTTTTTTCTAAGTGTCTGATCGAGAGAAGGAAAAAGAGGTGATTTTTAGCCACTCTCGATTTTGTACTTAGAAAAAATCCAATTTTTTTTTTTTTTTTTCCGTTTTTTTTCTAAGTGTCTGATCGAGAGAAGGAAAAAGAGGTGATTTTTAGCCTCTCTCGATTTTGTACTTAGAAAAAATCCAAATTTTTTTTTTTTTTTCCGTTTTTTTTCTAAGTGTCTGATCGAGAGAAGGAAAAAGAGGTGATTTTTAGCCTCTCTCGATTTTGTACTTAGAAAAAATCCAAATTTTTTATTTTTTTTTTTCCGTTTTTTTTCTAAGTGTCTGATCGAGAGAAGGAAAAAGAGGTGATTTTTAGCCTCTCTTGATTTTGTACTTAGAAAAAATCCAATTTTTTTTTTTTTTTTTTTCTTTTTTTTTTCTAAGTGTCTGATCGAGAGAAGGAAAAAGAGGTGATTTTTAGCCACTCTAGATTTTGTACTTAGAAAAAATCCAATTTTTTTTATTTTTTTTTCCGTTTTTTTTCTCAGTGTCTGATCGAGAGAAGGAAAAAGAGGTGATTTTTAGCCACTCTCGATTTTGTACTTAGAAAAAATCCAAATTTTTTTTTTTTTTTTTTCCGTTTTTTTTCTAAGTGTCTGATCGAGAGAAGGAAAAAGAGGTGATTTTTAGCCTCTCTTGATTTTGTACTTAGAAAAAATCCAATTTTTTTTTTTTTTTTTTCATTTTTTTTTCTAAGTGTCTGATCGAGAGAAGGAAAAAGAGGTGATTTTTAGCCACTCTCGATTTTGTACTTAGAAAAAATCCAAATTTATTTTTTTTTTTTTTCCGTTTTTTTTCTAAGTGTCTGATCGAGAGAAGGAAAAAGAGGTGATTTTTAGCCTCTCTCGATTTTGTACTTAGAAAAAATCTAATTTTTTTTTTTTTTTTTTTCCGTTTTTTTTCTAAGTGTCTGATCGAGAGAAGGAAAAAGAGGTGATTTTTAGCCTCTCTCGATTTTGTACTTAGAAAAAATCCAATTTTTTTTTTTTTTTTTTCATTTTTTTTTCTAAGTGTCTGATCGAGAGAAGGAAAAAGAGGTGATTTTTAGCCACTCTCGATTTTGTACTTAGAAAAAATCCAAATTTTTTTTTTTTTTTTTTTCCGTTTTTTTTCAAAGTGTCTGATCGAGAGAAGGAAAAAGAGGTGATTTTTAGCCTCTCTCGATTTTGTACTTAGAAAAAATCCAAATTTTTTTTTTTTTTTTTTCCGTTTTTTTTCTAAGTGTCTGATCGAGAGAAGGAAAGAGGTGATTTTTAGCCTCTCTCGATTTTGTACTTAGAAAAAATCCAAATTTTTTTTTTTTTTTTTTTTTTTTTTCTTCTAAGTGTCTGATCGAGAGAAGGAAAAAGAGGTGATTTTTAGCCTCTCTCGATTTTGTACTCAGAAAAAAATCCAAATTTTTTTTTTATTATTATTTTTTTTCCGTTTTTTTTCTAAGTGTCTGATCGAGAGAAGGAAAAAGAGGTGATTTTTAGCCTCTCTCGATTTTGTACTTAGAAAAAAATCCAAATTTTTTTTTTTTTTTTTTTTTTTCCGTTTTTTTTCCAAGTGTCTGATCGAGAGAAGGAAAAAGAGGTGATTTTTAGCCTCTCTCGATTTTGTACTTAGAAAAAATCCAATTTTTTTTTTTTTTTTTTCCGTTTTTTTTCTAAGTGTCTGATCGAGAGAAGGAAAAAGAGGTGATTTTTAGCCTCTCTCGATTTTGTACTTAGAAAAAATCCAATTTTCTTTTTTTTTTTTCCGTTTTTTTTCTAAGTGTCTGATCGAGAGAAGGAAAAAGAGGTGATTTTTAGCCTCTCTCGATTTTGTACTTAGAAAAAATCCAAATTTTTTTTTTTTTTTTCATTTTTTTTTCTAAGTGTCTGACCGAGAGAAAGAAAAAGAGGTGATTTTTAGCCACTCTCGATTTTGTACTTAGAAAAAATCCAAATTTATTTTTTTTTTTTTCCGTTTTTTTTCTAAGTGTCTGATCGAGAGAAGGAAAAAGAGGTGATTTTTAGCCTCTCTCGATTTTGTACTTAGAAAAAAATCCAAAATTTTTTTTATTTTTTTTTCCCGTTTTTTTTCTAAGTGTCTGATCGAGAGAAGGAAAAAGAGGTGATTTTTAGCCTCTCTCGATTTTGTACTTAGAAAAAAATCCAAATTTTTTATTATTTTTTTTTTTTCCGTTTTTTTTCTAAGTGTCTGATCGAGAGAAGGAAAAATAGGTGATTTTTAGCCTCTCTCGATTTTGTACTTAGAAAAAATCCAAATTTTTTATTTTTTTTTTCCGTTTTTTTTCTAAGTGTCTGATCGAGAGAAGGAAAAAGAGGTGATTTTTAGCCTCTCTCGATTTTGTACTTAGAAAAAATCCAAATTTTTTTTTTTTTTTTCCGTTTTTTTTCTAAGTGTCTGATCGAGAGAAGGAAAAAGAGGTGATTTTTAGCCTCTCTCGATTTTGTACTTAGAAAAAAATCCAAATTTTTTTTTTATTATTTTTTTTTTTCCGTTTTTTTTCTAAGTGTCTGATCGAGAGAAGGAAAAAGAGGTGATTTTTAGCCTCTCTCGATTTTGTACTTAGAAAAAAATCCAAATTTTTTTTTTTTTTTTTTTTTTTCCGTTTTTTTTCCAAGTGTCTGATCGAGAGAAGGAAAAAGAGGTGATTTTTAGCCTCTCTCGATTTTGTACTTTGAAAAAATCCAATTTTTTTTTTTTTTTTTTCCGTTTTTTTTCTAAGTGTCTGATCGAGAGAAGGAAAAAGAGGTGATTTTTAGCCTCTCTCGATTTTGTACTTAGAAAAAATCCAATTTTTTTTTTTTTTTTTTCCGTTTTTTTTCTAAGTGTCTGATCGAGAGAAGGAAAAAGAGGTGATTTTTAGCCTCTCTCGATTTTGTACTTAGAAAAAATCAAAATTTTTTTTTTTTTTTCATTTTTTTTTCTAAGTGTCTGACCGAGAGAAGGAAAAAGAGGTGATTTTTAGCCACTCTCGATTTTGTACTTAGAAAAAATCCAATTTTTATTTTTATTTTTTCATTTTTTTTTCTAAGTGTCTGATCGAGAGAAGGAAAAAGAGGTGATTTTTAGCCACTCTCGATTTTGTACTTAGAAAAAATCCAATTTTTTTTTTTTTTTTTTTTCATTTTTTTTTCTAAGTGTTTGATCGAGAGAAGGAAAAAGAGGTGATTTTTAGCCACTCTCGATTTTGTACTTAGAAAAAATCCAATTTTTTTTTTTTTTTTTTCCGTTTTTTTTCTAAGTGTCTGATCGAGAGAAGGAAAAAGAGGTGATTTTTAGCCACTCTCGATTTTGTACTTAGAAAAAATCAAAAATTTTTTTTTTTTTTTTTCCGTTTTTTTTCTAAGTGTCTGATCGAGAGAAGGAAAAAGAGGTGATTTTTAGCCTCTCTCGATTTTGTACTTAGAAAAAATCCAAATTTTTTTTTTTTTTTTTTCCGTTTTTTTTCTAAGTGTGTGATCGAGAGAAGGAAAAAGAGGTGATTTTTAGCCTCTCTTGATTTTGTACTTAGAAAAAATCCAATTTTTTTTTTTTTTTTTTTCATTTTTTTTTCTAAGTGTCTGATCGAGAGAAGGAAAAAGAGGTGATTTTTAGCCACTCTCGATTTTGTACTTAGAAAAAATCCAATTTTTTTTTTTTTTTTTTCCGTTTTTTTTCTAAGTGTCTGATCGAGAGAAGGAAAAATAGGTGATTTTTAGCCTCTCTCGATTTTGTACTTAGAAAAAATCCAATTTTTTTTTTTTTTTTTTCATTTTTTTTTCTAAGTGTCTGATCGAGAGAAGGAAAAAGAGGTGATTTTTAGCCACTCTCGATTTTGTACTTAGAAAAAATCCAATTTTTTTTTTTTTTTTTCCGTTTTTTTTCTAAGTGTCTGATCGAGAGAAGGAAAAAGAGGTGATTTTTAGCCTCTCTCGATTTTGTACTTAGAAAAAATCCAAATTTTTTTTTTTTTTTCCGTTTTTTTTCTAAGTGTCTGATCGAGAGAAGGAAAAAGAGGTGATTTTTAGCCTCTCTCGATTTTGTACTTAGAAAAAATCCAAATTTTTTATTTTTTTTTTTCCGTTTTTTTTCTAAGTGTCTGATCGAGAGAAGGAAAAAGAGGTGATTTTTAGCCTCTCTTGATTTTGTACTTAGAAAAAATCCAATTTTTTTTTTTTTTTTTTTCATTTTTTTTTCTAAGTGTCTGATCGAGAGAAGGAAAAAGAGGTGATTTTTAGCCACTCTAGATTTTGTACTTAGAAAAAATCCAATTTTTTTTATTTTTTTTTCCGTTTTTTTTCTCAGTGTCTGATCGAGAGAAGGAAAAAGAGGTGATTTTTAGCCACTCTCGATTTTGTACTTAGAAAAAATCCAAATTTTTTTTTTTTTTTTTTCCGTTTTTTTTCTAAGTGTCTGATCGAGAGAAGGAAAAAGAGGTGATTTTTAGCCTCTCTTGATTTTGTACTTAGAAAAAATCCAATTTTTTTTTTTTTTTTTTCATTTTTTTTTCTAAGTGTCTGATCGAGAGAAGGAAAAAGAGGTGATTTTTAGCCACTCTCGATTTTGTACTTAGAAAAAATCCAAATTTATTTTTTTTTTTTTTCCGTTTTTTTTCTAAGTGTCTGATCGAGAGAAGGAAAAAGAGGTGATTTTTAGCCTCTCTCGATTTTGTACTTAGAAAAAATCAAATTTTTTTTTTTTTTTTTTTCCGTTTTTTTTCTAAGTGTCTGATCGAGAGAAGGAAAAAGAGGTGATTTTTAGCCTCTCTCGATTTTGTACTTAGAAAAAATCCAATTTTTTTTTTTTTTTTTTCATTTTTTTTTCTAAGTGTCTGATCGAGAGAAGGAAAAAGAGGTGATTTTTAGCCACTCTCGATTTTGTACTTAGAAAAAATCCAAATTTTTTTTTTTTTTTTTTCCGTTTTTTTTCAAAGTGTCTGATCGAGAGAAGGAAAAAGAGGTGATTTTTAGCCTCTCTCGATTTTGTACTTAGAAAAAATCCAAATTTTTTTTTTTTTTTTTTCCGTTTTTTTTCTAAGTGTCTGATCGAGAGAAGGAAAGAGGTGATTTTTAGCCTCTCTCGATTTTGTACTTAGAAAAAATCCAAATTTTTTTTTTTTTTTTTTTTTTTTTTTTTCTAAGTGTCTGATCGAGAGAAGGAAAAAGAGGTGATTTTTAGCCCCTCTCGATTTTGTACTTAGAAAAAATCCAAATTTTTTTTTTTTTTTTTTCCGTTTTTTTTCTAAGTGTCTGATCGAGAGAAGGAAAAAGAGGTGATTTTTAGCCTCTCTTGATTTTGTACTTAGAAAAAATCCAATTTTTTTTTTTTTTTTTTCCGTTTTTTTTCTAAGTGTCTGATCGAGAGAAGGAAAAAGAGGTGATTTTTAGCCTCTCTCGATTTTGTACTTAGAAAAAATCCAATTTTTTTTTTTTTTTTTTCCGTTTTTTTTCTAAGTGTCTGATCGAGAGAAGGAAAAAGAGGTGATTTTTAGCCTCTCTTGATTTTGTACTTAGAAAAAATCCAATTTTTTTTTTTTTTTCTTTTTTTTTTCTAAGTGTCTGATCGAGAGAAGGAAAAAGAGGTGATTTTTAGCCACTCTCGATTTTGTACTTAGAAAAAATCCAATTTTTTTTTTTTTTTTTTCCCGTTTTTTTTCTAAGTGTCTGATCGAGAGAAGGAAAAAGAGGTGATTTTTAGCCTCTCTCGATTTTGTACTTAGAAAAAATCCAAATTTTTTTTTTTTTTTCATTTTTTTTTCTAAGTGTCTGACCGAGAGAAGGAAAAAGAGGTGATTTTTAGCCACTCTCGATTTTGTACTTAGAAAAAATCCAATTTTTATTTTTATTTTTTCATTTTTTTTTCTAAGTGTCTGATCGAGAGAAGGAAAAAGAGGTGATTTTTAGCCTCTCTCGATTTTGTACTTAGAAAAAATCCAATTTTTTTTTTTTTTTTTTCCGTTTTTTTTCTAAGTGTCTGATCGAGAGAAGGAAAAAGAGGTGATTTTTAGCCTCTCTCGATTTTGTACTTAGAAAAAAATCCAAATTTTTTATTATTTTTTTTTTTTTCAGTTTTTTTTCTAAGTGTCTGATCGAGAGAAGGAAAAATAGGTGATTTTTAGCCTCTCTCGATTTTGTACTTAGAAAAAATCCAAATTTTTTATTTTTTTTTTCCGTTTTTTTTCTAAGTGTCTGATCGAGAGAAGGAAAAAGAGGTGATTTTTAGCCTCTCTCGATTTTGTACTTAGAAAAAATCCAAATTTTTTTTTTTTTTTTCCGTTTTTTTTCTAAGTGTCTGATCGAGAGAAGGAAAAAGAGGTGATTTTTAGCCTCTCTCGATTTTGTACTTAGAAAAAAATCCAAATTTTTTTTTTATTATTTTTTTTTTTCCGTTTTTTTTCTAAGTGTCTGATCGAGAGAAGGAAAAAGAGGTGATTTTTAGCCTCTCTCGATTTTGTACTTAGAAAAAAATCCAAATTTTTTTTTTTTTTTTTTTTTTTCCGTTTTTTTTTCCAAGTGTCTGATCGAGAGAAGGAAAAAGAGGTGATTTTTAGCCTCTCTCGATTTTGTACTTTGAAAAAATCCAATTTTTTTTTTTTTTTTTTCCGTTTTTTTTCTAAGTGTCTGATCGAGAGAAGGAAAAAGAGGTGATTTTTAGCCTCTCTCGATTTTGTACTTAGAAAAAATCCAATTTTTTTTTTTTTTTTTTCCGTTTTTTTTCTAAGTGTCTGATCGAGAGAAGGAAAAAGAGGTGATTTTTAGCCTCTCTCGATTTTGTACTTAGAAAAAATCCAAATTTTTTTTTTTTTTTCATTTTTTTTTCTAAGTGTCTGACCGAGAGAAGGAAAAAGAGGTGATTTTTAGCCACTCTCGATTTTGTACTTAGAAAAAATCCAATTTTTATTTTTATTTTTTCATTTTTTTTTCTAAGTGTCTGATCGAGAGAAGGAAAAAGAGGTGATTTTTAGCCACTCTCGATTTTGTACTTAGAAAAAATCCAATTTTTTTTTTTTTTTTTTTTCATTTTTTTTTCTAAGTGTTTGATCGAGAGAAGGAAAAAGAGGTGATTTTTAGCCACTCTCGATTTTGTACTTAGAAAAAATCCAATTTTTTTTTTTTTTTTTTCCGTTTTTTTTCTAAGTGTCTGATCGAGAGAAGGAAAAAGAGGTGATTTTTAGCCACTCTCGATTTTGTACTTAGAAAAAATCAAAATTTTTTTTTTTTTTTTTCCGTTTTTTTTCTAAGTGTCTGATCGAGAGAAGGAAAAAGAGGTGATTTTTAGCCTCTCTCGATTTTGTACTTAGAAAAAATCCAAATTTTTTTTTTTTTTTTTCCGTTTTTTTTCTAAGTGTGTGATCGAGAGAAGGAAAAAGAGGTGATTTTTAGCCTCTCTTGATTTTGTACTTAGAAAAAATCCAATTTTTTTTTTTTTTTTTTCATTTTTTTTTCTAAGTGTCTGATCGAGAGAAGGAAAAAGAGGTGATTTTTAGCCACTCTCGATTTTGTACTTAGAAAAAATCCAATTTTTTTTTTTTTTTTTTCCGTTTTTTTTCTAAGTGTCTGATCGAGAGAAGGAAAAAGAGGTGATTTTTAGCCTCTCTCGATTTTGTACTTAGAAAAAATCCAATTTTTTTTTTTTTTTTTTCATTTTTTTTTCTAAGTGTCTGATCGAGAGAAGGAAAAAGAGGTGATTTTTAGCCACTCTCGATTTTGTACTTAGAAAAAATCCAATTTTTTTTTTTTTTTTTTCCGTTTTTTTTCTAAGTGTCTGATCGAGAGAAGGAAAAAGAGGTGATTTTTAGCCTCTCTCGATTTTGTACTTAGAAAAAATCCAAATTTTTTTTTTTTTTTCCGTTTTTTTTCTAAGTGTCTGATCGAGAGAAGGAAAAAGAGGTGATTTTTAGCCTCTCTCGATTTTGTACTTAGAAAAAATCCAAATTTTTTATTTTTTTTTTTCCGTTTTTTTTCTAAGTGTCTGATCGAGAGAAGGAAAAAGAGGTGATTTTTAGCCTCTCTTGATTTTGTACTTAGAAAAAATCCAATTTTTTTTTTTTTTTTTTTCATTTTTTTTTCTAAGTGTCTGATCGAGAGAAGGAAAAAGAGGTGATTTTTAGCCACTCTAGATTTTGTACTTAGAAAAAATCCAATTTTTTTTATTTTTTTTTCCGTTTTTTTTCTCAGTGTCTGATCGAGAGAAGGAAAAAGAGGTGATTTTTAGCCACTCTCGATTTTGTACTTAGAAAAAATCCAAATTTTTTTTTTTTTTTTTTCCGTTTTTTTTCTAAGTGTCTGATCGAGAGAAGGAAAAAGAGGTGATTTTTAGCCTCTCTTGATTTTGTACTTAGAAAAAATCCAATTTTTTTTTTTTTTTTTTCATTTTTTTTTCTAAGTGTCTGATCGAGAGAAGGAAAAAGAGGTGATTTTTAGCCACTCTCGATTTTGTACTTAGAAAAAATCCAAATTTTTTTTTTTTTTTTTTCCCGTTTTTTTTCTAAGTGTCTGATCGAGAGAAGGAAAAAGAGGTGATTTTTAGCCTCTCTCGATTTTGTACTTAGAAAAAATCAAATTTTTTTTTTTTTTTTTTTCCGTTTTTTTTCTAAGTGTCTGATCGAGAGAAGGAAAAAGAGGTGATTTTTAGCCTCTCTCGATTTTGTACTTAGAAAAAATCCAATTTTTTTTTTTTTTTTTCATTTTTTTTTCTAAGTGTCTGATCGAGAGAAGGAAAAAGAGGTGATTTTTAGCCACTCTCGATTTTGTACTTAGAAAAAATCCAAATTTTTTTTTTTTTTTTTTCCGTTTTTTTTCTAAGTGTCTGATCGAGAGAAGGAAAAAGAGGTGATTTTTAGCCTCTCTCGATTTTGTACTTAGAAAAAATCCAAATTTTTTTTTTTTTTTTTTCCGTTTTTTTTCTAAGTGTCTGATCGAGAGAAGGAAAGAGGTGATTTTTAGCCTCTCTCGATTTTGTACTTAGAAAAAATCCAAATTTTTTTTTTTTTTTTTTTTTTTTTTTTCTAAGTGTCTGATCGAGAGAAGGAAAAAGAGGTGATTTTTAGCCCCTCTCGATTTTGTACTTAGAAAAAATCCAAATTTTTTTTTTTTTTTTTTCCGTTTTTTTTCTAAGTGTCTGATCGAGAGAAGGAAAAAGAGGTGATTTTTAGCCTCTCTTGATTTTGTACTTAGAAAAAATCCAATTTTTTTTTTTTTTTTTTCCGTTTTTTTTCTAAGTGTCTGATCGAGAGAAGGAAAAAGAGGTGATTTTTAGCCTCTCTCGATTTTGTACTTAGAAAAAATCCAATTTTTTTTTTTTTTTTTTCCGTTTTTTTTCTAAGTGTCTGATCGAGAGAAGGAAAAAGAGGTGATTTTTAGCCTCTCTTGATTTTGTACTTAGAAAAAATCCAATTTTTTTTTTTTTTTCTTTTTTTTTTCTAAGTGTCTGATCGAGAGAAGGAAAAAGAGGTGATTTTTAGCCACTCTCGATTTTGTACTTAGAAAAAATCCAATTTTTTTTTTTTTTTTTTCCCGTTTTTTTTCTAAGTGTCTGATCGAGAGAAGGAAAAAGAGGTGATTTTTAGCCTCTCTCGATTTTGTACTTAGAAAAAATCCAAATTTTTTTTTTTTTTTTTTCAGTTTTTTTTCTAAGTGTCTGATCGAGAGAAGGAAAAAGAGGTGATTTTTAGCCTCTTTTGATTTTGTACTTAGAAAAAATCCAATTTTTTTTTTTTTTTTTTCATTTTTTTTCTAAGTGTCTGATCGAGAGAAGGAAAAAGAGGTGATTTTTAGCCACTCTCGATTTTGTACTTAGAAAAAATCCAAATTTTTTTTTTTTTTTTCCGTTTTTTTTCTTAGTGTCTGATCGAGAGAAGGAAAAAGAGGTGATTTTTAGCCTCTCTCGATTTTGTACTTAGAAAAAATCCAAATTTTTTTTTTTTTTTTTTCCGTTTTTTTTCTAAGTGTCTGATCGAGAGAAGGAAAAAGAGGTGATTTTTAGCCTCTCTTGATTTTGTACTTAGAAAAAATCCAATTTTTTTTTTTTTTTTTTCATTTTTTTTTCTAAGTGTCTGATCGAGAGAAGGAAAAAGAGGTGATTTTTAGCCACTCTCGATTTTGTACTTAGAAAAAATCCAATTTTTTTTTTTTTTTTTTTTCCGTTTTTTTTTCTAAGTGTCTGATCGAGAGAAGGAAAAAGAGGTGATTTTTAGCCTCTCTTGATTTTGTACTTAGAAAAAATCCAATTTTTTTTTTTTTTCTTTTTTTTTTCTAAGTGTCTGATCGAGAGAAGGAAAAAGAGGTGATTTTTAGCCACTCTCGATTTTGTACTTAGAAAAAATCCAAATTTTTTTTTTTTTTTTTTCCGTTTTTTTTCTAAGTGTCTGATCGAGAGAAGGAAAAAGAGGTGATTTTTAGCCTCTCTTGATTTTGTACTTAGAAAAAATCCAATTTTTTTTTTTTTTTTTTCTTTTTTTTTTCTAAGTGTCTGATCGAGAGAAGGAAAAAGAGGTGATTTTTAGCCACTCTCGATTTTGTACTTAGAAAAAATCAAAATTTTTTTTTTTTTTTTTTCCGTTTTTTTTCTAAGTGTCTGATCGAGAGAAGGAAAAAGAGGTGATTTTTAGCCTCTCTTGATTTTGTACTTAGAAAAAATCCAATTTTTTTATTTTTTTTTTTCATTTTTTTTTCTAAGTGTCTGATCAAGAGAAGGAAAAAGAGGTGATTTTTAGCCACTCTCGATTTTGTACTTAGAAAAAATCCAAATTTTTTTTTTTTTTTTTTCCGTTTTTTTTCTAAGTGTCTGATCGAGAGAAGGAAAAAGAGGTGATTTTTAGCCACTCTCGATTTTGTACTTAGAAAAAATCCAAATTTTTTTTTTTTTTTTCCGTTTTTTTTCTAAGTGTCTGATCGAGAGAAGGAAAAAGAGGTGATTTTTTAGCCTCTCTCGATTTTGTACTTAGAAAAAATCCAAATTTTTTTTTTTTTTTTTCCGTTTTTTTTCTAAGTGTCTGATCGAGAGAAGGAAAAAGAGGTGATTTTTAGCCACTCTCGATTTTGTACTTAGAAAAAATCCAAATTTTTATTTTTTTTTTTCCGTTTTTTTTCTAAGTGTCTGATCGAGAGAAGGAAAAAGAGGTGATTTTTAGCCTCTCTCGATTTTGTACTTAGAAAAAATACAATTTTTTTTTTTTTTTTTTCAGTTTTTTTTCTAAGTGTCTGATCGAGAGAAGGAAAAAGAGGTGATTTTTAGCCTCTTTTGATTTTGTACTTAGAAAAAATCCAATTTTTTTTTTTTTTTTTCCTTTTTTTTTTCTAAGTGTCTGATCGAGAGAAGGAAAAAGAGGTGATTTTTAGCCACTCTCGATTTTGTACTTAGAAAAAATCCAAATTTTTTTTTTTTTTTTTCCGTTTTTTTTCTTAGTGTCTGATCGAGAGAAGGAAAAAGAGGTGATTTTTAGCCTCTCTCGATTTTGTACCTAGAAAAAATCCAAAATTTTTTTTTTTTTTTTCCGTTTTTTTTCTAAGTGTGTGATCGAGAGAAGGAAAAAGAGGTGATTTTTAGCCTCTCTTGATTTTGTACTTAGAAAAAATCCAATTTTTTTTTTTTTTTTCATTTTTTTTTCTAAGTGTCTGATCGAGAGAAGGAAAAAGAGGTGATTTTTAGCCACTCTCGATTTTGTACTTAGAAAAAATCCAAATTTTTTTTTTTTTTTTTCCGTTTTTTTTCTAAGTGTCTGATCGAGAGAAGGAAAAAGAGGTGATTTTTAGCCTCTCTTGATTTTGTACTTAGAAAAAATCCAATTTTTTTTTTTTTTTTTTCATTTTTTTTTCTAAGTGTCTGATCGAGAGAAGGAAAAAGAGGTGATTTTTAGCCACTCTCGATTTTGTACTTAGAAAAAATCCAATTTTTTTTTTCTTTTTTTCCGTTTTTTTTCTAAGTGTCTGATCGAGAGAAGGAAAAAGAGGTGATTTTTAGCCTCTCTCGATTTTGTACTTAGAAAAAATCCAATTTTTTTTTTTTTTTTTTTCCGTTTTTTTTCTAAGTGTCTGATCGAGAGAAGGAAAAAGAGGTGATTTTTAGCCTCTCTTGATTTTGTACTTAGAAAAAATCCTATTTTTTTTTTTTTTTTTTCATTTTTTTTTCTAAGTGTCTGATCGAGAGAAGGAAAAAGAGGTGATTTTTAGCCACTCTCGATTTTGTACTTCGAAAAAATCAAAATTTTTTTTTTTTTTTTTTCCGTTTTTTTTCTAAGTGTCTGATCGAGAGAAGGAAAAAGAGGTGATTTTTAGCCACTCTCGATTTTGTACTTAGAAAAAATCCAATTTTTTTTTTTTTTTTTTCCGTTTTTTTTCTAAGTGTCTGATCGAGAGAAGGAAAAAGAGGTGATTTTTAGCCTCTCTCGATTTTGTACTTAGAAAAAATCCAAATTTTTTATTTTTTTTTTTCAGTTTTTTTTCTAAGTGTCTGATCGAGAGAAGGAAAAAGAGGTGATTTTTAGCCTCTCTTGATTTTGTACTTAGAAAAAATCCAATTTTTTTAAATTTTTTTTTCATTTTTTTTTCTAAGTGTCTGATCGAGAGAAGGAAAAAGAGGTGATTTTTAGCCACTCTCGATTTAGTACTTAGAAAAAATCCAAATTTTTTTTTTTTTTTTTTCCGTTTTTTTTCTAAGTGTCTGATCGAGAGAAGGAAAAAGGGGTGATTTTTAGCCACTCTCGATTTTGTACTTAGAAAAAATCCAAA